>NW_027448749.1:0-246459 GCF_030867145.1 Opisthocomus hoazin
TGAAGCTTGGAGCCGGCCGCTGCGGCAGGCTGCAGGAGGCGAGCCGGGTGCGGGCAGCCCCGGGGCCAGCGGCGGGAGGTGACGGAAGGGAATGGGAGAAGGAGGCGGGCACCCCCCCCCCCCCCCCAAGTCGGCAGTGCTCCCCCGGCCCCGCTCGCCCCGCGCAGCCGCCCCCAGCTGCAGCACGTCCCCTGAAGCCTGTGTCCCGGAGCGCCCGGCCTCCCCCAAGGCCCGTGGTGCGGGCTGCCTCGGCCTCCCTGAACGCGGTCGCCGCTGCTTGTTTATGTGTGGCAGGGGCTGCGCTGAGGACGCGTTTGTCCGTTCGTGCCCTGGGGATGCCGTTGGCTGCGCCCGCTCCAGGCTTGTGTGGGCTGCGTGTGCCGGGCCTCGCTGTGCTGGCGGCGTGGGGGCGAAAAGGGAGAGGCGGAGCGCTGAGTGGCTGCGGACAAGAGGTGGCGCGGCTGAAGCTGGAGAGTCCCGAGAAGGCTGAAGAAGAAGAAGAAATGGAAGGCCAGCTGGCTGGCAGCTGCCTGGCGCTGCGGGTGAGGAAGGCTCCGTCTTGGTAGCCCGCAGCAGGCCAGGCCGCCAGCGTGCCCCGCAGGGTCTGTATGTGTCACCAGCAGCAGCATGGTCCGGTTGTGGAGCGCGCGAGCGCGGCTGCGTGCGTAGGGAGCCTTGTCTCGTAAGAGCTGCGAGACATGGACGTTTTGTCTTAGGTGGGGGACAGCCAAGCGACCGGAGTTACGGAAGAGGAATGGAGGAGAGCAGGACGGAGAAGCGTCTGAAGCGGCAGAGTCTCCCGGGAGCGCGGAGAGCGAGAGCCGCGGTGAGTGGCGGGCCCTCGGGGCCCTGTCGCCCCTCTTCTGCGTCCCGGGCCCTCCCCTGGATCCTTCTCTCTCCCACGCTGCTGTGATTTTTTTTTTTTTTTCTTTTTCCTTTTGTTTTCCTTTCCCTGTACCTCCCGTCTTCTGTCTGTGTGTGTGCTCTGCTCCCTCTCCCTCTTTTTCTCCCTTCAGAATTTCTCTAGCCGGCTCCCTGTCTCTATTTCTCTGTCCTGCTGGCTGTCCGGTCGTTTCTTGCTGTACCTCCCTGTCCAGCCGGCTCTCTTTTTGCTCTCCCTTTTTGCCTTTCTCTCCTTCTCTGTCCTGCTTCGTGGCCCTTTCTTCTCTTTCTCTCCCTCTCTGTTCTCTAGCCCCTTGCTGGTTTGTTTTGGGGTTTCCTGCACACACGCCCCCCGCCCCTTTCTTGGTCTCTTTGTCTAGATCTGACCCTTTCTTTGTTTCTCGGTCCCTTTTTTCCTGTTCACTGTCCTTTTTCTCTCTCTGTCTGTGTCCCCTGCGCTCCGTTGCCATCTTTATCTCTCCTTTCTTCTTCATCTCCTCCCCCTGCCCCCGTCTCTCTCTCCTCTCCTCTTCGCGCTCACCGGCCCTACATTTTCGTGCTCCGTCTCTGCAAGGCTCCTCGTCCCTGTATTTCTTGATTTCTCTACCTCTCTGGCGTTTCCTTTCGACCCTTCTTTCTCTCTGAGCTCCTCGGTCTTCTCCCTTGTCTTATTTTCCTCTTCCTAGTGCTCTGCCCTGCTCCCCATCGCTTATTTTCTCTCTCCGTTTCTCTGCCCTGCTCCCCGTCCCTGTCTGTCTTTCTCCGTCCCCCTCTGCTGCTCCACAGCAGAGTTTTTCCTTTCTCCGGCTCTCTGACCCGCTCCCCGCCCACCCAGGTTGACCGTCCCAGGTTTTGTTCTGCGTCTCCATCCTGCCGCTGTCCTCATCTATCCTTTTGTGCCCTTCTCTTTCTGTCTCTTTTCGTGTGTCCCCGCTGCTTTTTTTCCCATCTCTGTCCAGCTCCCTGTCCCTTTCCTTTTTCCTCTTGCTGTCCTTTTGCCCTGCTTCCTCTTGCTGTTTTTTCTGCCTTTCTCTCTCTGCGCCATTCCCTCTCCCATCCTTTCTTTCTCGATCCCCCTGTGCAGCTCGCTGTCCCTTGTTTCCTTTCTCTCTTCCTCGGTATTTTTTTTCTTTCTCCATACCTCTCTCCCGCTGCCCGTCACGGTCGCATTTCTCCCCCCAACGCTGTCCTGCTCTGTCCCTTTTCTCTCTCTCTGTCGTTTTGTCCCGCTCCCTGTGTTTGTTTTTTAATTCCTCCCTCAGGGTCCCTCAGCCCGGTGCTGTTTTTTCCCTTCTCCGCCTCTGTCTCCTGCTGCCCAGCTGAGGCTTTTCCCCCTCCGTCTCTGTCCTGCTCCCCCGTCTCTTACTTGTGCCTGTCTTTCACTTTGTCCTGCCTCCTTGTCCCCTTTTTCTCTCTCAGTATCACCTTGTCCCGCTCCCTGTCCCTGTCTTTCTCTGACAATCTGTCCCGCTCCTTGTCCTTCTCTTTCCCTTTGCTGTTATTCCCCGTCCTTGTTCTGGCCTTTCTTCCTTCTCTTTCTGTCCTGCTGCCCCAGTGCCTCTTTTTCCACCGCTGTCCTGCTCCCTGGCCCTTGTTTCCTCTCGCCGTCCCTCTGTCCTGCTTCCTGTCCCCAGTTTTTCTGTCTCTCTTTCTCGATCCTGCTGCCTGTCCGGTCGTTTCTTGCTGTACCTGCCTGTGCAGCCGGCTCTCCTTTTTGCCTTTCTCTCCTTCTCTTCCTGCTTCCCGGCCCGTTCTTGTCTTCCTCTCTGTCTGTCCTCTATCCCCTTGCTGGTTTGTGTTGGGGTTCCAACCCTGACCACCCACCCCCTTCTTCGTCTGACCCTTTCTTTGTTTCTTAGTACGTTTCTTCCTGTTGCCTGTCCTTTTTCTCTCTCTGTCAGTGTGTCCTGCACTGCGTGGGACGGTGGTGGGAGGCTGAAAAAGGGTGGGAAGCTGGGGGGGCGGAGTGGAGGCTGGAAAGAGGTAGGAGGTTGCAGAGGGGTGGGAAGCTGAATTAAGTAGAGGCCAGCAAAAAGGGAGTTCGGAGGCTATCGAGGGGTGGGAGGCGGGGGGGGGGGGGCGAGGAGGGGGAGTAGAGGCCAGGAAAAAAAAGGAGGCCGGAAAGGGGTGGGAGGCTGCAGAGGGGTGGGAGGCCGGGGACGAGAGTAGAGGCCAGAAAAAAAGGGAGGCCGGAAAGGGGTGGGAGGCTGCAGAGGGGTGGGAGGCTGGGGGCGAGAGTAGAGGCCAGAAAAAAGGGAGGCCGGGGGGTGCGAGTAGAGGCCAGAAAGGCCCGTTTTTGTGGCTTCTTCCCTGTCTTTATCTCTCTTTCCTGCCTTGTTTACTCCTCTGATTCAAGTTCTCTCTCGATCCGTGTGTTCTGCTTCCCACTCATCATATTCTCTCTTTTTCTCTGTCCTGTTCCTGAGGCTTGTTGTCTAGGAAGCCACGTCTCGTATGAGCTCTAAGACAGCCACATGCATTTTCTCTCAGGTGGAGGAGAGCCAAACGATTGGAGTTGCGGAAGAAGAGGGGAAGAGAGAAGGGGAGAGAAACATCTGAAGTGTCAAAGTCTCCCGGCAGCACCGAGAGTGAGAGCTGCGGTGAGTCGTGGGCCCTCGGGGCCCTGTCACCCCTCTTGTGCATCCTGGGCCCTCCCCGGCTCCCTCTCTTTCCCCCACTGCTACGATTATTTTTTTTTTCTGCTCTTGTGTACCTTCTTTCTCCATCTGTCTCTGACTTGTCCCCATCTTTTAGGTCCTCCCTCTTTCTGCCCTGCAGCCCGTGGCATTTTTTTCCTTCTTCCCCTCTTTCTGTTCAGCTCCCGGTTACTAGTTTTGCTTTCCTCCTACTCTGTAGCCTGTCAGTACTTTTGCTGTCTTTGGTGCTCTCTGTCTGGCTCCTCGTCCCTTGATTCGAGGCCTTCCTTCTCGGCTCCGTAGCACGTCACAGATCTACTGCTTTCTCCATGTCTATTCTATTCTATTTCCTCATCTCTCTTTGTCCAGGTCCCTGCCGCTATTCTTTTTTCCTCTGTCATGCTGCAGGGTTTTTTTTTGCATCTCCTTCCTGCTCCCCGTTCTTCATTTTCGGTCTGTGTCCTGCTCCCTCTTCTTCTTTCTGCTGCCGCTCTTGCTCTCTTGCTGCTGCTTCTTTCTCCGTCTCTGTGGGACTGCCTGTCCCCGTCCTTCTCTCGCCGTCCCTTTCCCTGCTTGGTGCTTTCTCGTTCCACCGCCGCTGTCCAGCCACCTGTCACTTTTCTCCTCTCTTGTAGTGGCCTGCACCCTGCTCCTCATTTTTGGCAGCCTCTGCCGAGCAGCGCGTCGCTCCGGGAGGCGACGGACGGACTGTTCGCCGCTGGATCAACGGGCGCAGCTGCGGGAAGGAGTGCCGAGGTGTCGGAGGGGCAGAGGGAGCGTCGGGGGCCCCGAGCCCGGAGCAGAGCGGCTCCCGGGACTGGCTGGGTGCGTGACTGAGTAAAGACCTGCGGTCCCTTTTGCCCTGGCGGCTGCGTTTGTGCTTGGTTTGCACGGGACGAGGGGCTGCGCCAGAGGCCAGGGGAGGAGGGGACGGGCTGTGGGGCTGGGGCGACGGCCCCCTGTTCCTGCCGGGGTCCAGCCGTGGGCCGGGGCCGGGGGAGCCCCAGGTGCAGGCAGCGGGGCTGATGGCGACGGCCCCTCCCTGTGCCGGTGGAGGGCCCGGTGCTGCCGTGGCGCGGGTGGCCGTGGAGGGGCCGGTGCTGCCGTGGCGCGGGTGGCCGTGGAGGGGCCGGTACGATCGCTGCTGCCACCCGGTGAGCAAAGTTCGGTACTGCGGCTCGGGCGGCGCCAATGCGCGGTGGCGCCGTGTCCAAGAGCTCGCTGCTGCCACCCGGTGAGCAAAGTTCGGTACTGCCGCTCGAGTGGCGCAGGTGCTTTGCGCGCTGGGAGGAGCCGTGCCCTGTGTGTCCGGCGCTGCAATAAGGAACGCCTGCCTGCTTGCTGAAGTGCCCAAAGGGCTTCAGAGAGTCTTTGTGTTTGCCCAATGACGGCATGGTGGGCTCCAGCCGTGGGCCGGGGCCGGAAGAGCCCCAGGTGCGGGCAGCGGGGCTGATGGCGACGGCCCCTCCCTCTGCCGGTAGAGGGCCCGGTGCTGCCGTGCCGGGCCCGATGCGAGCCGAAGGAGGAGCGGAGCCATAGCCGGGTTGCGGCTGCAGCGAGGGAGAAGGTGAGCGCGGGGTATGGGGGGGGGGGGTTGGATGGAGCGGCGGGTCCCGGGGAAAAGCCCCCGGGAGGGCGGGGTCCGTGTCGGGGGCAAGGAGCGATGGGGGTGCGGCGCCGTGTCGGAGCCGCGAGTCGGGGTCTGCTCGGAGCCGGAGCCGGCGCTGGGAGCCGCCCCCGCCCCCGCAGGCGCCGCCCCCGCCCCCGCAGGCGCCGCCCCCGCCCCCGCAGGCGCCGCCCCCGCCCCCGCTGGCGCCGCCCTTGCCCCCGCTGGCGCCGCCCTTGCCCCCGCTGGCGCCGCCCTTGCCCCCGCTGGCGCCGCCCTTGCCCCCGCTGGCGCCGCCCTTGCCCCCGCTGGCGCCGCCCTTGCCCCCGCTGGCGCCGCCCTTGCCCCCGCTGGCGCCGCCCTTGCCCCCGCTGGCGCCGCCCTTGCCCCCGCTGGCGCCGCCCTTGCCCCCGCTGGCGCCGCCCTTGCCCCCGCTGGCGCCGCCCTTGCCCCCGCTGGCGCCGCCCTTGCCCCCGCTGGCGCCGCCCTTGCCCCCGCTGGCGCCGCCCTTGCCCCCGCTGGCGCCGCCCTTGCCCCCGCTGGCGCCGCCCTTGCCCCCGCTGGCGCCGCCCTTGCCCCCGCTGGCGCCGCCCTTGCCCCCGCTGGCGCCGCCCCCGCCCCCGCTGGCGCCGCCCTTGCCCCCGCTGGCGCCGCCCCCGCCCCCGCTGGCGCCGCCCCCGCCCCCGCTGGCGCCGCCCCCGCCCCCGCTGGCGCCGCCCCCGCCCCCGCTGGCGCCGCCCCCGCCCCCGCTGGCGCCGCCCCCGCCCCCGCTGGCGCCGCCCCCCGCCCCCGCTGGCGCCGCCCCCGCCCCGCTGGCGCCGCCCCCGCCCCCGCTGGCGCCGCCCCCGCCCCCGCTGGCGCCGCCCCTGCCCCGCTGGCGCCGCCGGCACCGTCCCCGCCCCCGCTGGCGCCGCCCCCGCCCCCGCTGGCGCCGCCCCCGCTGGCACCGCCCCCGCCCACGCTGGCTCCGCCCCCGGCCCCGCTGGCGCCGCCCCCGGTCCCGCTGGCGCCGCCCCCTGGCCGCAACGCGGTACTGCAGCCCGGCGTTCGGCTCAGAGTGTGGCCCCTCCGGCGCGCCGTCGGCTCGTGGCGCATGCGCGGTGCGGCGGAGCAGCATGGCGGCGGGCTGGTGTTCGGTGCCGGGGCGGCGGGGGAGCAGAGAGGCCAGCGGTGAGGCGCGGGCTCCCCTCCAGCGGGTGCGGGGGTGCGTGGTGGCTGCTCGAGGGTGGTGGGATGGGAAGCTTGGAGCCGGCCGCTGCGGCAGGCTGCAGGAGGCGAGCCGGGTGCGGGCAGCCCCGGGGCCAGAGGCGGGAGGTGACGGAAGGGAATGGGAGAAGGAGGCGGGCACCCCCCCCCCCCCCCAAGTCGGCAGTGCTCCCCCGGCCCCGCTCGCCCCGCGCAGCCGCCCCCAGCTGCAGCACGTCCCCTGAAGCCTGTGTCCCGGAGCGCCCGGCCTCCCCCAAGGCCCGTGGTGCGGGCTGCCTCGGCCTCCCTGAACGCGGTCGCCGCTGCTTGTTTATGTGTGGCAGGGGCTGCGCTGAGGACGCGTTTGTCCGTTCGTGCCCTGGGGATGCCGTTGGCTGCGCCCGCTCCAGGCTTGTGTGGGCTGCGTGTGCCGGGCCTCGCTGTGCTGGCGGCGTGGGGGCGAAAAGGGAGAGGCGGAGCGCTGAGTGGCTGCGGACAGGAGGTGGCGCGGCTGAAGCTGGAGAGTCCCGAGAAGGCTGAAGAAGAAGAAGAAATGGAAGGCCAGCTGGCTGGCAGCTGCCTGGCGCTGCGGGTGAGGAAGGCTCCGTCTTGGTAGCCCGCAGCAGGCCAGGCCGCCAGCGTGCCCCGCAGGGTCTGTATGTGTCACCAGCAGCAGCATGGTCCGGTTGTGGAGCGCGCGAGCGCGGCTGCGTGCGTAGGGAGCCTTGTCTCGTAAGAGCTGCGAGACATGGACGTTTTGTCTTAGGTGGGGGACAGCCAAGCGACCGGAGTTACGGAAGAGGAATGGAGGAGAGCAGGACGGAGAAGCGTCTGAAGCGGCAGAGTCTCCCGGGAGCGCGGAGAGCGAGAGCCGCGGTGAGTGGCGGGCCCTCGGGGCCCTGTCGCCCCTCTTCTGCGTCCCGGGCCCTCCCCTGGATCCTTCTCTCTCCCACGCTGCTGTGATTTTTTTTTTTTTTTCTTTTTCCTTTTGTTTTCCTTTCCCTGTACCTCCCGTCTTCTGTCTGTGTGTGTGCTCTGCTCCCTCTCCCTCTTTTTCTCCCTTCAGAATTTCTCTAGCCGGCTCCCTGTCTCTATTTCTCTGTCCTGCTGGCTGTCCGGTCGTTTCTTGCTGTACCTCCCTGTCCAGCCGGCTCTCTTTTTGCTCTCCCTTTTTGCCTTTCTCTCCTTCTCTGTCCTGCTTCGTGGCCCTTTCTTCTCTTTCTCTCCCTCTCTGTTCTCTAGCCCCTTGCTGGTTTGTTTTGGGGTTTCCCTGCACACACGCCCCCCGCCCCTTTCTTGGTCTCTTTGTCTAGATCTGACCCTTTCTTTGTTTCTCGGTCCCTTTTTTCCTGTTCACTGTCCTTTTTCTCTCTCTGTCTGTGTCCCCTGCGCTCCGTTGCCATCTTTATCTCTCCTTTCTTCTTCATCTCCTCCCCCTGCCCCCGTCTCTCTCTCCCTCTTTCGCGCTCACCGGCCCTACATTTTCGTGCTCCGTCTCTGCAAGGCTCCTCGTCCCTGTATTTCTTGATTTCTCTACCTCTCTGGCGTTTCCTTTCGACCCTTCTTTCTCTCTGAGCTTCTCGGTCTTCTCCCTTGTCTTATTTTCCTCTTCCTAGTGCTCTGCCCTGCTCCCCATCGCTTATTTTCTCTCTCCGTTTCTCTGCCCTGCTCCCCGTCCCTGTCTGTCTTTCTCCGTCCCCCTCTGCTGCTCCACAGCAGAGTTTTTCCTTTCTCCGGCTCTCTGACCCGCTCCCCGCCCACCCAGGTTGACCGTCCCAGGTTTTGTTCTGCGTCTCCATCCTGCCGCTGTCCTCATCTATCCTTTTGTGCCCTTCTCTTTCTGTCTCTTTTCGTGTGTCCCCGCTGCTTTTTTTCCCATCTCTGTCCAGCTCCCTGTCCCTTTCCTTTTTCCTCTTGCTGTCCTTTTGCCCTGCTTCCTCTTGCTGTTTTTTCTGCCTTTCTCTCTCTGCGCCATTCCCTCTCCCATCCTTTCTTTCTCGATCCCCCTGTGCAGCTCGCTGTCCCTTGTTTCCTTTCTCTCTTCCTCGGTATTTTTTTTCTTTCTCCATACCTCTCTCCCGCTGCCCGTCACGGTCGCATTTCTCCCCCCAACGCTGTCCTGCTCTGTCCCTTTTCTCTCTCTCTGTCGTTTTGTCCCGCTCCCTGTGTTTGTTTTTTAATTCCTCCCTCAGGGTCCCTCAGCCCGGTGCTGTTTTTTCCCTTCTCCGCCTCTGTCTCCTGCTGCCCAGCTGAGGCTTTTCCCCCTCCGTCTCTGTCCTGCTCCCCCGTCTCTTACTTGTGCCTGTCTTTCACTTTGTCCTGCCTCCTTGTCCCCTTTTTCTCTCTCAGTATCACCTTGTCCCGCTCCCTGTCCCTGTCTTTCTCTGACAATCTGTCCCGCTCCTTGTCCTTCTCTTTCCCTTTGCTGTTATTCCCCGTCCTTGTTCTGGCCTTTCTTCCTTCTCTTTCTGTCCTGCTGCCCCAGTGCCTCTTTTTCCACCGCTGTCCTGCTCCCTGGCCCTTGTTTCCTCTCGCCGTCCCTCTGTCCTGCTTCCTGTCCCCAGTTTTTCTGTCTCTCTTTCTCGATCCTGCTGCCTGTCCGGTCGTTTCTTGCTGTACCTGCCTGTGCAGCCGGCTCTCCCTTTTTGCCTTTCTCTCCTTCTCTTCCTGCTTCCCGGCCCGTTCTTGTCTTCCTCTCTGTCTGTCCTCTATCCCCTTGCTGGTTTGTGTTGGGGTTCCAACCCTGACCACCCACCCCCTTCTTCGTCTGACCCTTTCTTTGTTTCTTAGTACGTTTCTTCCTGTTGCCTGTCCTTTTTCTCTCTCTGTCAGTGTGTCCTGCACTGCGTGGGACGGTGGTGGGAGGCTGAAAAAGGGTGGGAAGCTGGGGGGGCGGAGTGGAGGCTGGAAAGAGGTAGGAGGTTGCAGAGGGGTGGGAAGCTGAATTAAGTAGAGGCCAGCAAAAAGGGAGTTCGGAGGCTATCGAGGGGTGGGAGGCGGGGGGGGGGGGGCGAGGAGGGGGGAGTAGAGGCCAGGAAAAAAAAGGAGGCCGGAAAGGGGTGGGAGGCTGCAGAGGGGTGGGAGGCCGGGGACGAGAGTAGAGGCCAGAAAAAAAGGGAGGCCGGAAAGGGGTGGGAGGCTGCAGAGGGGTGGGAGGCTGGGGGCGAGAGTAGAGGCCAGAAAAAAGGGGAGGCCGGGGGGTGCGAGTAGAGGCCAGAAAGGCCCGTTTTTGTGGCTTCTTCCCTGTCTTTATCTCTCTTTCCTGCCTTGTTTACTCCTCTGATTCAAGTTCTCTCTCGATCCGTGTGTTCTGCTTCCCACTCATCATATTCTCTCTTTTTCTCTGTCCTGTTCCTGAGGCTTCTTGTCTAGGAAGCCACGTCTCGTATGAGCTCTAAGACAGCCACATGCATTTTCTCTCAGGTGCAGGAGAGCCAAACGATTGGAGTTGCGGAAGAAGAGGGGAAGAGAGAAGGGGAGAGAAACATCTGAAGTGTCAAAGTCTCCCGGCAGCACCGAGAGTGAGAGCTGCGGTGAGTCGTGGGCCCTCGGGGCCCTGTCACCCCTCTTGTGCATCCTGGGCCCTCCCCGGCTCCCTCTCTTTCCCCCACTGCTACGATTATTTTTTTTTTCTGCTCTTGTGTACCTTCTTTCTCCATCTGTCTCTGACTTGTCCCCATCTTTTAGGTCCTCCCTCTTTCTGCCCTGCAGCCCGTGGCATTTTTTTCCTTCTTCCCCTCTTTCTGTTCAGCTCCCGGTTACTAGTTTTGCTTTCCTCCTACTCTGTAGCCTGTCAGTACTTTTGCTGTCTTTGGTGCTCTCTGTCTGACTCCTCGTCCCTTGATTCGAGGCCTTCCTTCTCGGCTCCGTAGCACGTCACAGATCTACTGCTTTCTCCATGTCTATTCTATTCTATTTCCTCATCTCTCTTTGTCCAGGTCCCTGCCGCTATTCTTTTTTCCTCTGTCATGCTGCAGGGTTTTTTTTTGCATCTCCTTCCTGCTCCCCGTTCTTCATTTTCGGTCTGTGTCCTGCTCCCTCTTCTTCTTTCTGCTGCCGCTCTTGCTCTCTTGCTGCTGCTTCTTTCTCCGTCTCTGTGGGACTGCCTGTCCCCGTCCTTCTCTCGCCGTCCCTTTCCCTGCTTGGTGCTTTCTCGTTCCACCGCCGCTGTCCAGCCACCTGTCACTTTTCTCCTCTCTTGTAGTGGCCTGCACCCTGCTCCTCATTTTTGGCAGCCTCTGCCGAGCAGCGCGTCTCTCCGGGAGGCGACGGACGGACTGTTCGCCGCTGGATCAACGGGCGCAGCTGCGGGAAGGAGTGCCGAGGTGTCGGAGGGGCAGAGGGAGCGTCGGGGGCCCCGAGCCCGGAGCAGAGCGGCTCCCGGGACTGGCTGGGTGCGTGACTGAGTAAAGACCTGCGGTCCCTTTTGCCCTGGCGGCTGCGTTTGTGCTTGGTTTGCACGGGACGAGGGGCTGCGCCAGAGGCCAGGGGAGGAGGGGACGGGCTGTGGGGCTGGGGCGACGGCCCCCTGTTCCTGCCGGGGTCCAGCCGTGGGCCGGGGCCGGGGGAGCCCCAGGTGCGGGCAGCGGGGCTGATGGCGACGGCCCCTCCCTGTGCCGGTGGAGGGCCCGGTGCTGCCGTGGCGCGGGTGGCCGTGGAGGGGCCGGTGCTGCCGTGGCGCGGGTGGCCGTGGAGGGGCCGGTACGATCGCTGCTGCCACCCGGTGAGCAAAGTTCGGTACTGCGGCTCGGGTGGCGCCAATGCGCGGTGGCGCCGTGTCCAAGGGCTCGCTGCTGCCACCCGGTGAGCAAAGTTCGGTACTGCGGCTCGGGCGGCGCCAATGCGCGGTGGCGCCGTGTCCAAGAGCTCGCTGCTGCCACCCGGTGAGCAAAGTTCGGTACTGCCGCTCGAGTGGCGCAGGTGCTTTGCGCGCTGGGAGGAGCCGTGCCCTGTGTGTCCGGCGCTGCAATAAGGAACGCCTGCCTGCTTGCTGAAGTGCCCAAAGGGCTTCAGAGAGTCTTTGTGTTTGCCCAATGACGGCATGGTGGGCTCCAGCCGTGGGCCGGGGCCAGAAGAGCCCCAGGTGCGGGCAGCGGGGCTGATGGCGACGGCCCCTCCCTCTGCCGGTAGAGGGCCCGGTGCTGCCGTGCCGGGCCCGATGCGAGCCGAAGGAGGAGCGGAGCCATAGCCGGGTTGCGGCTGCAGCGAGGGAGAAGGTGAGCGCGGGGTATGGGGGGGGGGGGTTGGATGGAGCGGCGGGTCCCGGGGAAAAGCCCCCGGGAGGGCGGGGTCCGTGTCGGGGGCAAGGAGCGATAGGGGTGCGGCGCCGTGTCGGAGCCGCGAGTCGGGGTCTGCTCGGAGCCGGAGCCGGCGCTGGGAGCCGCCCCCGCCCCCGCAGGCGCCGCCCCCGCCCCCGCAGGCGCCGCCCCCGCCCCCGCAGGCGCCGCCCCCGCCCCCGCAGGCGCCGCCCCCGCCCCCGCAGGCGCCGCCCCCGCCCCCGCTGGCGCCGCCCTTGCCCCCGCTGGCGCCGCCCTTGCCCCCGCTGGCGCCGCCCTTGCCCCCGCTGGCGCCGCCCTTGCCCCCGCTGGCGCCGCCCTTGCCCCCGCTGGCGCCGCCCCCGCCCCCGCAGGCGCCGCCCCCGCCCCCGCTGGCGCCGCCCCCGCCCCCGCTGGCGCCGCCCCCGCCCCCGCTGGCGCCGCCCCCGCCCCCGCTGGCGCCGCCCCCGCCCCCGCTGGCGCCGCCCCCGCCCCCGCTGGCGCCGCCCCCGCCCCCGCTGACGCCGCCCTTGCCCCCGCTGGCGCCGCCCTTGCCCCCGCTGGCGCCGCCCTTGCCCCCGCTGGCGCCGCCCTTGCCCCCGCTGGCGCCGCCCTTGCCCCCGCTGGCGCCGCCCTTGCCCCCGCTGGCGCCGCCCTTGCCCCCGCTGGCGCCGCCCTTGCCCCCGCTGGCGCCGCCCTTGCCCCCGCTGGCGCCGCCCTTGCCCCCGCCGCCCCCGCCCCCGCTGGCGCCGCCCCCGCCCCCGCTGGCGCCGCCCCCGCCCCCGCTGGCGCCGCCCCCGCCCCCGCTGGCGCCGCCCCCGCCCCCGCTGGCGCCGCCCCCGCCCCCGCTGGCGCCGCCCCCGCCCCCGCTGGCGCCGCCCCCGCCCCCGCTGGCGCCGCCCCTGCCCCGCTGGCGCCGCCGGCACCGCCCCCGCCCCCGCTGGCGCCGCCCCCGCTGGCGCCGCCCCCGCTGGCACCGCCCCCGCCCACGCTGGCTCCGCCCCCGGCCCCGCTGGCGCCGCCCCCGGCCCCGCTGGCGCCGCCCCCTGGCCGCAACGCGGTACTGCAACCCGGCGTTCGGCTCAGAGTGTGGCCCCTCCGGCGCGCCGTCGGCTCGTGGCGCATGCGCGGTGCGGCGGAGCAGCATGGCGGTGGGCTGGTGTTCGGTGCCGGGGCGGCGGGGGAGCAGAGAGGCCAGCGGTGAGGCGCGGGCTCCCCTCCAGCGGGTGTGGGGGTGCGTGGTGGCTGCTCGAGGGTGGTGGGATGGGAAGCTTGGAGCCGGCCGCTGCGGCAGGCTGCAGGAGGCGAGCCGGGTGCGGGCAGCCCCGGGGCCAGAGGCGGGAGGTGACGGAAGGGAATGGGAGAAGGAGGCGGGCACCCCCCCCCCCCCCCAAGTCGGCAGTGCTCCCCCGGCCCCGCTCGCCCCGCGCAGCCGCCCCCAGCTGCAGCACGTCCCCTGAAGCCTGTGTCCCGGAGCGCCCGGCCTCCCCCAAGGCCCGTGGTGCGGGCTGCCTCGGCCTCCCTGAACGCGGTCGCCGCTGCTTGTTTATGTGTGGCAGGGGCTGCGCTGAGGACGCGTTTGTCCGTTCGTGCCCTGGGGATGCCGTTGGCTGCGCCCGCTCCGGGCTTGTGTGGGCTGCGTGTGCCGGGCCTCGCTGTGCTGGCGGCGTGGGGGCGAAAAGGGAGAGGCGGAGCGCTGAGTGGCTGCGGACAGGAGGTGGCGCGGCTGAAGCTGGAGAGTCCCGAGAAGGCTGAAGAAGAAGAAGAAATGGAAGGCCAGCTGGCTGGCAGCTGCCTGGCGCTGCGGGTGAGGAAGGCTCCGTCTTGGTAGCCCGCAGCAGGCCAGGCCGCCAGCGTGCCCCGCAGGGTCTGTATGTGTCACCAGCAGCAGCATGGTCCGGTTGTGGAGCGCGCGAGCGCGGCTGCGTGTGTAGGGAGCCTTGTCTCGTAAGAGCTGCGAGACATGGACGTTTTCTCTTAGGTGGGGGACAGCCAAGCGACCGGAGTTACGGAAGAGGAATGGAGGAGAGCAGGACGGAGAAGCGTCTGAAGCGGCAGAGTCTCCCGGGAGCGCGGAGAGCGAGAGCCGCGGTGAGTGGCGGGCCCTCGGGGCCCTGTCGCCCCTCTTCTGCGTCCCGGGCCCTCCCCTGGATCCTTCTCTCTCCCACGCTGCTGTGATTTTTTTTTTTTTCTCTTTTTCCTTTTGTTTTCCTTTCCCTTTACCTCCCGTCTTCTGTCTGTGTTTGTGTCCTGCTCCCTCTCCCTCTTTTTCTCCCTTCAGAATTTCTCTAGCCGGCTCCCTGTCTCTATTTCCCTGTCCTGCTGGCTGTCCGGTCGTTTCTTACTGTACCTCCCTGTCCAGCCGGCTCTCTTTTTGCTCTCCCTTTTTGCCTTTCTCTCCTTCTCTGTCCTGCTTCATGGCCCTTTCTTCTCTTTCTCTCCCTCTCTGTTCTCTAGCCCCTTGCTGGTTTGTTTTGGGGTTTCCCTGCACACACGCCCCCCGCCCCTTTCTTGGTCTCTTTGTCTAGATCTGACCCTTTCTTTGTTTCTCGGTCCCTTTTTTCCTGTTCACTGTCCTTTTTCTCTCTCTGTCTGTGTCCCCTGCGCTCCGTTGCCATCTTTATCTCTCCTTTCTTCTTCATCTCCTCCCCCTGCCCCCGTCTCTCTCTCCCTCTTTCGCGCTCACCGGCCCTACATTTTCGTGCTCCGTCTCTGCAAGGCTCCTCGTCCCTGTATTTCTTGATTTCTCTACCTCTCTGGCGTTTCCTTTCGACCCTTCTTTCTCTCTGAGCTTCTCGGTCTTCTCCCTTGTCTTATTTTCCTCTTCCTAGTGCTCTGCCCTGCTCCCCATTCTCTGCCCTGCTCCCCGTCCCTCTCTCTCTTTCTCCGTCCCCCTCTGCTGCTCCACAGCAGTGTTTTTCCTTTCTCCAGCGCTCTGACCTGCTCCCCACCCCCCTCCCCCCTTTTTCTCTCTGTCATTCTTCCTGCTTCCCTGGACCTCTCTCTCTGCAATCTCGAGTCCTACTCCCTGTTTGTATCCCACTGTCCTGGTCCCCATCCCTCTCTTTGCCTCTCTATCCCTTTGTCCCTGTTTTTTCTTTCTCCGTCTCTCTGCCCTGCTGCCTAGTTCTGTCCGGTTCCCTTTCTGTTTGCTGGGTTGTTTTTTTTTTTCTCTCTTCATTCTTCTGCTTTGCTCTGTGTTCCCTCCCTCTCACTCCTGCAGCGTCCTGCTGTGTGTTACCTGTCCTTCTCCCTCTTGATATTTTTGCTCTTGCTCTGTCCCTCTGTCCTGCTGCCTGGAAGTAATTTTTTCTTCTCTGCATTTCTGTTCTTCTGACCATGGCTGTTTTTTCATTCTCCACCTCTCTCTCTCCTGCTCGCCAGCCTCGCCTTTCTCTCCCTGACGTTCTTTCCTCTTCCCAGTCCCTCTGCTTTTGTGTATCCTTGCACTCCACTCCCTCTGTCACGCTGTCTTGCTCCCCATCCCTCCCTTTCCTTTCTACCCTTCCGATGTCTGTGTCCCCCAAGCCCGCTTTGTACGTGTCCCTGTCAACACCCTTCTGTCACTCTTCTTCCCTTGCTGCTCTTGCTCTTTTTCTCTCTCTTCCTCTGTGCTGCGGCCCATCGCTGTTTTTAACTCCTCCATCCCTTTGTCCCGCTCCCTGTCCTTGTCAGTTTTGCCCTGTGCTCCAGGCTTTCCTTGTTTTCTGCATCTCTGTCCTTTTCCCTGTACCCTTTTTCTCTCTGCTCCTCAGTCCTTCTGCCTCGTCTTGTTTTTCTCTTTCTGCCGTCCCTCTCTTTTTGTCTGTGACCCTCTGTGCTCTTCTCCTTCTCCCTCTCAGTTTGCGGTTGTCCTATGTGTCCCCCTCTCTGTCTCTCTCTTCTGCTGTCCTGCTCCCCAGCCCCGTTATTTATTGCTTCACCCCTCGGTCTTGCTCTCAGTCCCTGTTTTCTCTCGTGCTCCGCCTCGCTGCCGTTCTCTCTGTTGCTCTCGTTTGCTGTCTGTCCCAGCGTCCTGCTCCCTGTCGCGCTCTCTGTTTCACAGTCTGGCGTCGTGTCCCTCACCTGTTTTCTCTCTCACTCTGTCCTTCCTCCTGGCTTTTCCTTGTCCCTCTGGCCTCTTACTCGTCGCTACTTTTTTCTTCCTTTCTCTACCTCTCTGCCTCTGCCCTGTCGCTTTCTTCCTCTCTCTCTCTGCAATGTTTCTTTCTCCATCTGTGCCCCCCTCCCTGTCCCTTTTCTCTTGTTCTCTCTGTCCTCCATCCTCCCCGTAACTCTTTGTCTGTGTATCTCCATACTGCTGCCTGTCCCTTT
The DNA here is from genome assembly GCF_030867145.1 of Opisthocomus hoazin. Classification (NCBI taxonomy): domain Eukaryota; kingdom Metazoa; phylum Chordata; class Aves; order Opisthocomiformes; family Opisthocomidae; genus Opisthocomus; species Opisthocomus hoazin. The sequence continues at coordinate 15,879 of NW_027448749.1, forward strand.
GTTTCTCGCTATATGCCCCTGTCCAGCTTGCTGTCCCGTTGTTCTCCTCTGTGCTGAACCGTGGCCTTTTCTATCATCCTGCAGCCCATCACCGATTTTACTTTCTCCACCTCTTTGGCCTGATCTGTGTGTCTCCTGCCCCCGTCCATCTGGCTTGTTCGCTCTACTTGTGTCTCCCTCCAGTGTTCTTTATTCCTCCGATTCAGTTTCTCTCTTGATCCATCAGTTCTGCTGCCCGCTCGTCGTTCTCTGTCTCTCTCTCTTTCCCTCTGTGCTGTTCCTGCGCGTAGCGCGCGAGCAAGCGAGGCTACGTGCCTGGGGATCCTTGTCTCGTAAGAGCTGCGAGACATGGACGTTTTCTCTTAGGTGGGGGACAGCCAAGCGACCGGAGTTACGGAAGAGGAATGGAGGAGAGCAGGAGAGAGAAGCGTCTGAAGCGGCAGAGTCTCCCGGCAGTGCGGAGAGCGAGAGCCGCGGTGAGTGGCGGGCCCTCGGGGCCCTGTCGCCCCTCTTCTGCGTCCCGAGCTGTCCCCTGGATCCTTCTCTCTCCCACGCTGCTGTGATTTTTTTTTTTTTTCTTTTTCCTTTTGTTTTCCTTTCCCTGTACCTCCCGTCTTCTGTCTGTGTGTGTGTTCTGCTCCCTCTCCCTCTTTTTCTCCCTTCAGAATTTCTCTAGCCGGCTCCCTGTCTCTATTTCTCTGTCCTGCTGGCTATCCGGTCGTTTCTTGCTGTACCTCCCTGTCCAGCCGGCTCTCTTTTTGCTCTCCCTTTTTGCCTTTCTCTCCTTCTCTGTCCTGCTTCGTGGCCCTTTCTTCTCTTTCTCTCCCTCTCTGTTCTCTAGCCCCTTGCTGGTTTGTTTTGGGGTTTCCCTGCACACACGCCCCCCGCCCCTTTCTTGGTCTCTTTGTCTAGATCTGACCCTTTCTTTGTTTCTCGGTCCCTTTTTTCCTGTTCACTGTCCTTTTTCTCTCTCTGTCTGTGTCCCCTGCGCTCCGTTGCCATCTTTATCTCTCCTTTCTTCTTCATCTCCTCCCCCTGCCCCCGTCTCTCTCTCCCTCTTTCGCGCTCACCGGCCCTACATTTTCGTGCTCCGTCTCTGCAAGGCTCCTCGTCCCTGTATTTCTTGATTTCTCTACCTCTCTGGCGTTTCCTTTCGACCCTTCTTTCTCTCTGAGCTCCTCGGTCTTCTCCCTTGTCTTATTTTCCTCTTCCTAGTGCTCTGCCCTGCTCCCCATCGCTTATTTTCTCTCTCCGTTTCTCTGCCCTGCTCCCCGTCCCTGTCTGTCTTTCTCCGTCCCCCTCTGCTGCTCCACAGCAGAGTTTTTCCTTTCTCCGGCTCTCTGACCCGCTCCCCGCCCACCCAGGTTGACCGTCCCAGGTTTTGTTCTGCGTCTCCATCCTGCCGCTGTCCTCATCTATCCTTTTGTGCCCTTCTCTTTCTGTCTCTTTTCGTGTGTCCCCGCTGCTTTTTTTCCCATCTCTGTCCAGCTCCCTGTCCCTTTCCTTTTTCCTCTTGCTGTCCTTTTGCCCTGCTTCCTCTTGCTGTTTTTTCTGCCTTTCTCTCTCTGCGCCATTCCCTCTCCCATCCTTTCTTTCTCGATCCCCCTGTGCAGCTCGCTGTCCCTTGTTTCCTTTCTCTCTTCCTCGGTATTTTTTTTCTTTCTCCATACCTCTCTCCCGCTGCCCGTCACGGTCGCATTTCTCCCCCCAACGCTGTCCTGCTCTGTCCCTTTTCTCTCTCTCTGTCGTTTTGTCCCGCTCCCTGTGTTTGTTTTTTAATTCCTCCCTCAGGGTCCCTCAGCCCGGTGCTGTTTTTTCCCTTCTCCGCCTCTGTCTCCTGCTGCCCAGCTGAGGCTTTTCCCCCTCCGTCTCTGTCCTGCTCCCCCGTCTCTTACTTGTGCCTGTCTTTCACTTTGTCCTGCCTCCTTGTCCCCTTTTTCTCTCTCAGTATCACCTTGTCCCGCTCCCTGTCCCTGTCTTTCTCTGACAATCTGTCCCGCTCCTTGTCCTTCTCTTTCCCTTTGCTGTTATTCCCCGTCCTTGTTCTGGCCTTTCTTCCTTCTCTTTCTGTCCTGCTGCCCCAGTGCCTCTTTTTCCACCGCTGTCCTGCTCCCTGGCCCTTGTTTCCTCTCGCCGTCCCTCTGTCCTGCTTCCTGTCCCCAGTTTTTCTGTCTCTCTTTCTCGATCCTGCTGCCTGTCCGGTCGTTTCTTGCTGTACCTGCCTGTGCAGCCGGCTCTCCCTTTTTGCCTTTCTCTCCTTCTCTTCCTGCTTCCCGGCCCGTTCTTGTCTTCCTCTCTGTCTGTCCTCTATCCCCTTGCTGGTTTGTGTTGGGGTTCCAACCCTGACCACCCACCCCCTTCTTCGTCTGACCCTTTCTTTGTTTCTTAGTACGTTTCTTCCTGTTGCCTGTCCTTTTTCTCTCTCTGTCAGTGTGTCCTGCACTGCGTGGGACGGTGGTGGGAGGCTGAAAAAGGGTGGGAAGCTGGGGGGGCGGAGTGGAGGCTGGAAAGAGGTAGGAGGTTGCAGAGGGGTGGGAAGCTGAATTAAGTAGAGGCCAGCAAAAAGGGAGTTCGGAGGCTATCGAGGGGTGGGAGGCGGGGGGGGGGGGGGGGGGGGGGCGAGGAGGGGGGAGTAGAGGCCAGGAAAAAAAAGGAGGCCGGAAAGGGGTGGGAGGCTGCAGAGGGGTGGGAGGCCGGGGGCGAGAGTAGAGGCCAGGAAAAAAAAGGAGGCCGGAAAGGGGTGGGAGGCTGCAGAGGGGTGGGAGGCTGGGGGCGAGAGTAGAGGCCAGAAAAAAGGGGAGGCCGGGGGGTGCGAGTAGAGGCCAGAAAGGCCCGTTTTTGTGGCTTCTTCCCTGTCTTTATCTCTCTTTCCTGCCTTGTTTACTCCTCTGATTCAAGTTCTCTCTCGATCCGTGTGTTCTGCTTCCCACTCATCATATTCTCTCTTTTTCTCTGTCCTGTTCCTGAGGCTTCTTGTCTAGGAAGGCACGTCTCGTATGAGCTCTAAGACAGCCACATGCATTTTCTCTCAGGTGCAGGAGAGCCAAACGATTGGAGTTGCGGAAGAAGAGGGGAAGAGAGAAGGGGAGAGAAACATCTGAAGTGTCAAAGTCTCCCGGCAGCACCGAGAGTGAGAGCTGCGGTGAGTCGTGGGCCCTCGGGGCCCTGTCACCCCTCTTGTGCATCCTGGGCCCTCCCCGGCTCCCTCTCTTTCCCCCACTGCTACGATTATTTTTTTTTTCTGCTCTTGTGTACCTTCTTTCTCCATCTGTCTCTGACTTGTCCCCATCTTTTAGGTCCTCCCTCTTTCTGCCCTGCAGCCCGTGGCATTTTTTTCCTTCTTCCCCTCTTTCTGTTCAGCTCCCGGTTACTAGTTTTGCTTTCCTCCTACTCTGTAGCCTGTCAGTACTTTTGCTGTCTTTGGTGCTCTCTGTCTGGCTCCTCGTCCCTTGATTCGAGGCCTTCCTTCTCGGCTCCGTAGCACGTCACAGATCTACTGCTTTCTCCATGTCTATTCTATTCTATTTCCTCATCTCTCTTTGTCCAGGTCCCTGCCGCTATTCTTTTTTCCTCTGTCATGCTGCAGGGTTTTTTTTTGCATCTCCTTCCTGCTCCCCGTTCTTCATTTTCGGTCTGTGTCCTGCTCCCTCTTCTTCTTTCTGCTGCCGCTCTTGCTCTCTTGCTGCTGCTTCTTTCTCCGTCTCTGTGGGACTGCCTGTCCCCGTCCTTCTCTCGCCGTCCCTTTCCCTGCTTGGTGCTTTCTCGTTCCACCGCCGCTGTCCAGCCACCTGTCACTTTTCTCCTCTCTTGTAGTGGCCTGCACCCTGCTCCTCATTTTTGGCAGCCTCTGCCGAGCAGCGCGTCGCTCCGGGAGGCGACGGACGGACTGTTCGCCGCTGGATCAACGGGCGCAGCTGCGGGAAGGAGTGCCGAGGTGTCGGAGGGGCAGAGGGAGCGTCGGGGGCCCCGACCCCGGAGCAGAGCGGCTCCCGGGACTGGCTGGGTGCGTGACTGAGTAAAGACCTGCGGTCCCTTTTGCCCTGGCGGCTGCGTTTGTGCTTGGTTTGCACGGGACGAGGGGCTGCGCCAGAGGCCAGGGGAGGAGGGGACGGGCTGTGGGGCTGGGGCGACGGCCCCCTGTTCCTGCCGGGGTCCAGCCGTGGGCCGGGGCCGGGGGAGCCCCAGGTGCGGGCAGCGGGGCTGATGGCGACGGCCCCTCCCTGTGCCGGTGGAGGGCCCGGTGCTGCCGTGGCGCGGGTGGCCGTGGAGGGGCCGGTACGATCGCTGCTGCCACCCGGTGAGCAAAGTTCGGTACTGCGGCTCGGGCGGCGCCAATGCGCGGTGGCGCCGTGTCCAAGAGCTCGCTGCTGCCACCCGGTGAGCAAAGTTCGGTACTGCCGCTCGAGTGGCGCAGGTGCTTTGCGCGCTGGGAGGAGCCGTGCCCTGTGTGTCCGGCGCTGCAATAAGGAACGCCTGCCTGCTTGCTGAAGTGCCCAAAGGGCTTCAGAGAGTCTTTGTGTTTGCCCAATGACGGCATGGTGGGCTCCAGCCGTGGGCCGGGGCCGGAAGAGCCCCAGGTGCGGGCAGCGGGGCTGATGGCGACGGCCCCTCCCTCTGCCGGTAGAGGGCCCGGTGCTGCCGTGCCGGGCCCGATGCGAGCCGAAGGAGGAGCGGAGCCATAGCCGGGTTGCGGCTGCAGCGAGGGAGAAGGTGAGCGCGGGGTATGGGGGGGGGGGGTTGGATGGAGCGGCGGGTCCCGGGGAAAAGCCCCCGGGAGGGCGGGGTCCGTGTCGAGGGCAAGGAGCGATGGGGGTGCGGCGCCGTGTCGGAGCCGCGAGTCGGGGTCTGCTCGGAGCCGGAGCCGGCGCTGGGAGCCGCCCCCGCCCCCGCAGGCGCCGCCCCCGCCCCCGCAGGCACCGCCCCCGCCCCCGCAGGCGCCGCCCCCGCCCCCGCAGGCGCCGCCCTTGGCCCCGCTGGCGCCGCCCTTGGCCCCGCTGGCGCCGCCCTTGGCCCCGCTGGCGCCGCCCTTGCCCCCGCTGGCGCCACCCCCGCCCCCGCTGGCGCCGCCCCCGCCCCCGCTGGCGCCGCCCCCGCCCCCGCTGGCGCCGCCCCCGCCCCCGCTGGCGCCGCCCCCGCCCCCGCTGGCGCCGCCCCCGCCCCCGCTGGCGCCGCCCCCGCCCCCGCTGGCGCCGCCCCCGCCCCCGCTGGCGCCGCCCCCGCCCCCGCTGGCGCCGCCCCCGCCCCCGCTGGCGCCGCCCCCGCCCCCGCTGGCGCCGCCCCCGCCCCCGCTGGCGCCGCCCCCGCCCCCGCTGGCGCCGCCCCCGCCCCCGCTGGCGCCGCCCCTGCCCCGCTGGCGCCGCCGGCACCGTCCCCGCCCCCGCTGGCGCCGCCCCCGCCCCCGCTGGCGCCGCCCCCGCTGGCACCGCCCCCGCCCACGCTGGCTCCGCCCCCGGCCCCGCTGGCGCCGCCCCCGGTCCCGCTGGCGCCGCCCCCTGGCCGCAACGCGGTACTGCAGCCCGGCGTTCGGCTCAGAGTGTGGCCCCTCCGGCGCGCCGTCGGCTCGTGGCGCATGCGCGGTGCGGCGGAGCAGCATGGCGGCGGGCTGGTGTTCGGTGCCGGGGCGGCGGGGGAGCAGAGAGGCCAGCGGTGAGGCGCGGGCTCCCCTCCAGCGGGTGCGGGGGTGCGTGGTGGCTGCTCGAGGGTGGTGGGATGGGAAGCTTGGAGCCGGCCGCTGCGGCAGGCTGCAGGAGGCGAGCCGGGTGCGGGCAGCCCCGGGGCCAGAGGCGGGAGGTGACGGAAGGGAATGGGAGAAGGAGGCGGGCACCCCCCCCCCCCCCAAGTCGGCAGTGCTCCCCCGGCCCCGCTCGCCCCGCGCAGCCGCCCCCAGCTGCAGCACGTCCCCTGAAGCCTGTGTCCCGGAGCGCCCGGCCTCCCCCAAGGCCCGTGGTGCGGGCTGCCTCGGCCTCCCTGAACGCGGTCGCCGCTGCTTGTTTATGTGTGGCAGGGGCTGCGCTGAGTTCGCGTTTGTCCGTTCGTGCCCTGGGGATGCCGTTGGCTGCGCCCGCTCCGGGCTTGTGTGGGCTGCGTGTGCCGGGCCTCGCTGTGCTGGCGGCGTGGGGGCGAAAAGGGAGAGGCGGAGCGCTGAGTGGCTGCGGACAGGAGGTGGCGCGGCTGAAGCTGGAGAGTCCCGAGAAGGCTGAAGAAGAAGAAGAAATGGAAGGCCAGCTGGCTGGCAGCTGCCTGGCGCTGCGGGTGAGGAAGGCTCCGTCTTGGTAGCCCGCAGCAGGCCAGGCCGCCAGCGTGCCCCGCAGGGTCTGTATGTGTCACCAGCAGCAGCATGGTCCGGTTGTGGAGCGCGCGAGCGCGGCTGCGTGCGTAGGGAGCCTTGTCTCGTAAGAGCTGCGAGACATGGACGTTTTCTCTTAGGTGGGGGACAGCCAAGCGACCGGAGTTACGGAAGAGGAATGGAGGAGAGCAGGACGGAGAAGCGTCTGAAGCGGCAGAGTCTCCCGGGAGCGCGGAGAGCGAGAGCCGCGGTGAGTGGCGGGCCCTCGGGGCCCTGTCGCCCCTCTTCTGCGTCCCGGGCCCTCCCCTGGATCCTTCTCTCTCCCACGCTGCTGTGATTTTTTTTTTTTTTTCTTTTTCCTTTTGTTTTCCTTTCCCTGTACCTCCCGTCTTCTGTCTGTGTGTGTGTTCTGCTCCCTCTCCCTCTTTTTCTCCCTTCAGAATTTCTCTAGCCGGCTCCCTGTCTCTATTTGTCTGTCCTGCTGGCTGTCCGGTCGTTTCTTGCTGTACCTCCCTGTCCAGCCGGCTCTCTTTTTGCTCTCCCTTTTTGCCTTTCTCTCCTTCTCTGTCCTGCTTCGTGGCCCTTTCTTCTCTTTCTCTCCCTCTCTGTTCTCTAGCCCCTTGCTGGTTTGTTTTGGGGTTTCCCTGCACACACGCCCCCCGCCCCTTTCTTGGTCTCTTTGTCTAGATCTGACCCTTTCTTTGTTTCTCGGTCCCTTTTTTCCTGTTCACTGTCCTTTTTCTCTCTCTGTCTGTGTCCCCTGCTCTCCGTTGCTATCTTTATCTCTCCTTTCTTCTTCATCTCCTCCCCCTGCCCCCGTCTCTCTCTCCCTCTTTCGTGCTCACCGGCCCTACATTTTCGTGCTCCGTCTCTGCAAGGCTCCTCGTCCCTGTATTTCTTGATTTCTCTACCTCTCTGGCGTTTCCTTTCGACCCTTCTTTCTCTCTGAGCTTCTCGGTCTTGTCCCTTGTCTTATTTTCCTCTTCCTAGTGCTCTGCCCTGCTCCCCATCGCTTATTTTCTCTCTCCGTTTCTCTGCCCTGCTCCCCGTCCCTGTCTGTCTTTCTCCGTCCCCCTCTGCTGCTCCACAGCAGTGTTTTTCCTTTCTCCAGCGCTCTGACCTGCTCCCCACCCCCCTCCCCCCTTTTTCTCTCTGTCATTCTTCCTGCTTCCCTGGACCTCTCTCTCTGCAATCTCGAGTCCTACTCCCTGTTTGTATCCCACTGTCCTGGTCCCCATCCCTCTCTTTGCCTCTCTATCCCTTTGTCCCTGTTTTTTCTTTCTCCGTCTCTCTGCCCTGCTGCCTAGTTCTGTCCGGTTCCCTTTCTGTTTGCTGGGTTGTTTTTTTTTTTCTCTCTTCATTCTTCTGCTTTGCTCTGTGTTCCCTCCCTCTCACTCCTGCAGCGTCCTGCTGTGTGTTACCTGTCCTTCTCCCTCTTGATATTTTTGCTCTTGCTCTGTCCCTCTGTCCTGCTGCCTGGAAGTAATTTTTTCTTCTCTGCATTTCTGTTCTTCTGACCATGGCTGTTTTTTCATTCTCCACCTCTCTCTCTCCTGCTCGCCAGCCTCGCCTTTCTCTCCCTGACGTTCTTTCCTCTTCCCAGTCCCTCTGCTTTTGTGTATCCTTGCACTCCACTCCCTCTGTCACGCTGTCTTGCTCCCCATCCCTCCCTTTCCTTTCTACCCTTCCGATGTCTGTGTCCCCCAAGCCCGCTTTGTACGTGTCCCTGTCAACACCCTTCTGTCACTCTTCTTCCCTTGCTGCTCTTGCTCTTTTTCTCTCTCTTCCTCTGTGCTGCGGCCCATCGCTGTTTTTAACTCCTCCATCCCTTTGTCCCGCTCCCTGTCCTTGTCAGTTTTGCCCTGTGCTCCAGGCTTTCCTTGTTTTCTGCATCTCTGTCCTTTTCCCTGTACCCTTTTTCTCTCTGCTCCTCAGTCCTTCTGCCTCGTCTTGTTTTTCTCTTTCTGCCGTCCCTCTCTTTTTGTCTGTGACCCTCTGTGCTCTTCTCCTTCTCCCTCTCAGTTTGCGGTTGTCCTATGTGTCCCCCTCTCTGTCTCTCTCTTCTGCTGTCCTGCTCCCCAGCCCCGTTATTTATTGCTTCACCCCTCGGTCTTGCTCTCAGTCCCTGTTTTCTCTCGTGCTCCGCCTCGCTGCCGTTCTCTCTGTTGCTCTCGTTTGCTGTCTGTCCCAGCGTCCTGCTCCCTGTCGCGCTCTCTGTTTCACAGTCTGGCGTCGTGTCCCTCACCTGTTTTCTCTCTCACTCTGTCCTTCCTCCTGGCTTTTCCTTGTCCCTCTGGCCTCTTACTCGTCGCTACTTTTTTCTTCCTTTCTCTACCTCTCTGCCTCTGCCCTGTCGCTTTCTTCCTCTCTCTCTCTGCAATGTTTCTTTCTCCATCTGTGCCCCCCTCCCTGTCCCTTTTCTCTTGTTCTCTCTGTCCTCCATCCTCCCCGTAACTCTTTGTCTGTGTATCTCCATACTGCTGCCTGTCCCTTTGTTTCTCGCTATATGCCCCTGTCCAGCTTGCTGTCCCGTTGTTCTCCTCTGTGCTGAACCGTGGCCTTTTCTATCATCCTGCAGCCCATCACCGATTTTACTTTCTCCACCTCTTTGGCCTGATCTGTGTGTCTCCTGCCCCCGTCCATCTGGCTTGTTCGCTCTACTTGTGTCTCCCTCCAGTGTTCTTTATTCCTCCGATTCAGTTTCTCTCTTGATCCATCAGTTCTGCTGCCCGCTCGTCGTTCTCTGTCTCTCTCTCTTTCCCTCTGTGCTGTTCCTGCGCGTAGCGCGCGAGCAAGCGAGGCTACGTGCCTGGGGATCCTTGTCTCGTAAGAGCTGCGAGACATGGACGTTTTCTCTTAGGTGGGGGACAGCCAAGCGACCGGAGTTACGGAAGAGGAATGGAGGAGAGCAGGAGAGAGAAGCGTCTGAAGCGGCAGAGTCTCCCGGCAGTGCGGAGAGCGAGAGCCGCGGTGAGTGGCGGGCCCTCGGGGCCCTGTCGCCCCTCTTCTGCGTCCCGAGCTGTCCCCTGGATCCTTCTCTCTCCCACGCTGCTGTGATTTTTTTTTTTTTTCTTTTTCCTTTTGTTTTCCTTTCCCTGTACCTCCCGTCTTCTGTCTGTGTGTGTGTTCTGCTCCCTCTCCCTCTTTTTCTCCCTTCAGAATTTCTCTAGCCGGCTCCCTGTCTCTATTTCTCTGTCCTGCTGGCTGTCCGGTCGTTTCTTGCTGTACCTCCCTGTCCAGCCGGCTCTCTTTTTGCTCTCCCTTTTTGCCTTTCTCTCCTTCTCTGTCCTGCTTCGTGGCCCTTTCTTCTCTTTCTCTCCCTCTCTGTTCTCTAGCCCCTTGCTGGTTTGTTTTGGGGTTTCCCTGCACACACGCCCCCCGCCCCTTTCTTGGTCTCTTTGTCTAGATCTGACCCTTTCTTTGTTTCTCGGTCCCTTTTTTCCTGTTCACTGTCCTTTTTCTCTCTCTGTCTGTGTCCCCTGCGCTCCGTTGCCATCTTTATCTCTCCTTTCTTCTTCATCTCCTCCCCCTGCCCCCGTCTCTCTCTCCCTCTTTCGCGCTCACCGGCCCTACATTTTCGTGCTCCGTCTCTGCAAGGCTCCTCGTCCCTGTATTTCTTGATTTCTCTACCTCTCTGGCGTTTCCTTTCGACCCTTCTTTCTCTCTGAGCTCCTCGGTCTTCTCCCTTGTCTTATTTTCCTCTTCCTAGTGCTCTGCCCTGCTCCCCATCGCTTATTTTCTCTCTCCGTTTCTCTGCCCTGCTCCCCGTCCCTGTCTGTCTTTCTCCGTCCCCCTCTGCTGCTCCACAGCAGAGTTTTTCCTTTCTCCGGCTCTCTGACCCGCTCCCCGCCCACCCAGGTTGACCGTCCCAGGTTTTGTTCTGCGTCTCCATCCTGCCGCTGTCCTCATCTATCCTTTTGTGCCCTTCTCTTTCTGTCTCTTTTCTTGTGTCCCCGCTGCTTTTTTTCCCATCTCTGTCCAGCTCCCTGTCCCTTTCCTTTTTCCTCTTGCTGTCCTTTTGCCCTGCTTCCTCTTGCTGTTTTTTCTGCCTTTCTCTCTCTGCGCCATTCCCTCTCCCATCCTTTCTTTCTCGATCCCCCTGTGCAGCTCGCTGTCCCTTGTTTCCTTTCTCTCTTCCTCGGTATTTTTTTTCTTTCTCCATACCTCTCTCCCGCTGCCCGTCACGGTCGCATTTCTCCCCCCAACGCTGTCCTGCTCTGTCCCTTTTCTCTCTCTCTGTCGTTTTGTCCCGCTCCCTGTGTTTGTTTTTTAATTCCTCCCTCAGGGTCCCTCAGCCCGGTGCTGTTTTTTCCCTTCTCCGCCTCTGTCTCCTGCTGCCCAGCTGAGGCTTTTCCCCCTCCGTCTCTGTCCTGCTCCCCCGTCTCTTACTTGTGCCTGTCTTTCACTTTGTCCTGCCTCCTTGTCCCCTTTTTCTCTCTCAGTATCACCTTGTCCCGCTCCCTGTCCCTGTCTTTCTCTGACAATCTGTCCCGCTCCTTGTCCTTCTCTTTCCCTTTGCTGTTATTCCCCGTCCTTGTTCTGGCCTTTCTTCCTTCTCTTTCTGTCCTGCTGCCCCAGTGCCTCTTTTTCCACCGCTGTCCTGCTCCCTGGCCCTTGTTTCCTCTCGCCGTCCCTCTGTCCTGCTTCCTGTCCCCAGTTTTTCTGTCTCTCTTTCTCGATCCTGCTGCCTGTCCGGTCGTTTCTTGCTGTACCTGCCTGTGCAGCCGGCTCTCCCTTTTTGCCTTTCTCTCCTTCTCTTCCTGCTTCCCGGCCCGTTCTTGTCTTCCTCTCTGTCTGTCCTCTATCCCCTTGCTGGTTTGTGTTGGGGTTCCAACCCTGACCACCCACCCCCTTCTTCGTCTGACCCTTTCTTTGTTTCTTAGTACGTTTCTTCCTGTTGCCTGTCCTTTTTCTCTCTCTGTCAGTGTGTCCTGCACTGCGTGGGACGGTGGTGGGAGGCTGAAAAAGGGTGGGAAGCTGGGGGGGCGGAGTGGAGGCTGGAAAGAGGTAGGAGGTTGCAGAGGGGTGGGAAGCTGAATTAAGTAGAGGCCAGCAAAAAGGGAGTTCGGAGGCTATCGAGGGGTGGGAGGCGGGGGGGGGGGGCGAGGAGGGGGGAGTAGAGGCCAGGAAAAAAAAGGAGGCCGGAAAGGGGTGGGAGGCTGCAGAGGGGTGGGAGGCCGGGGACGAGAGTAGAGGCCAGAAAAAAAGGGAGGCCGGAAAGGGGTGGGAGGCTGCAGAGGGGTGGGAGGCTGGGGGCGAGAGTAGAGGCCAGAAAAAAGGGGAGGCCGGGGGGTGCGAGTAGAGGCCAGAAAGGCCCGTTTTTGTGGCTTCTTCCCTGTCTTTATCTCTCTTTCCTGCCTTGTTTACTCCTCTGATTCAAGTTCTCTCTCGATCCGTGTGTTCTGCTTCCCACTCATCATATTCTCTCTTTTTCTCTGTCCTGTTCCTGAGGCTTCTTGTCTAGGAAGGCACGTCTCGTATGAGCTCTAAGACAGCCACATGCATTTTCTCTCAGGTGCAGGAGAGCCAAACGATTGGAGTTGCGGAAGAAGAGGGGAAGAGAGAAGGGGAGAGAAACATCTGAAGTGTCAAAGTCTCCCGGCAGCACCGAGAGTGAGAGCTGCGGTGAGTCGTGGGCCCTCGGGGCCCTGTCACCCCTCTTGTGCATCCTGGGCCCTCCCCGGCTCCCTCTCTTTCCCCCACTGCTACGATTATTTTTTTTTTCTGCTCTTGTGTACCTTCTTTCTCCATCTGTCTCTGACTTGTCCCCATCTTTTAGGTCCTCCCTCTTTCTGCCCTGCAGCCCGTGGCATTTTTTTCCTTCTTCCCCTCTTTCTGTTCAGCTCCCGGTTACTAGTTTTGCTTTCCTCCTACTCTGTAGCCTGTCAGTACTTTTGCTGTCTTTGGTGCTCTCTGTCTGACTCCTCGTCCCTTGATTCGAGGCCTTCCTTCTCGGCTCCGTAGCACGTCACAGATCTACTGCTTTCTCCATGTCTATTCTATTCTATTTCCTCATCTCTCTTTGTCCAGGTCCCTGCCGCTATTCTTTTTTCCTCTGTCATGCTGCAGGGTTTTTTTTTGCATCTCCTTCCTGCTCCCCGTTCTTCATTTTCGGTCTGTGTCCTGCTCCCTCTTCTTCTTTCTGCTGCCGCTCTTGCTCTCTTGCTGCTGCTTCTTTCTCCGTCTCTGTGGGACTGCCTGTCCCCGTCCTTCTCTCGCCGTCCCTTTCCCTGCTTGGTGCTTTCTCGTTCCACCGCCGCTGTCCAGCCACCTGTCACTTTTCTCCTCTCTTGTAGTGGCCTGCACCCTGCTCCTCATTTTTGGCAGCCTCTGCCGAGCAGCGCGTCGCTCCGGGAGGCGACGGACGGACTGTTCGCCGCTGGATCAACGGGCGCAGCTGCGGGAAGGAGTGCCGAGGTGTCGGAGGGGCAGAGGGAGCGTCGGGGGCCCCGAGCCCGGAGCAGAGCGGCTCCCGGGACTGGCTGGGTGCGTGACTGAGTAAAGACCTGCGGTCCCTTTTGCCCTGGCGGCTGCGTTTGTGCTTGGTTTGCACGGGACGAGGGGCTGCGCCAGAGGCCAGGGGAGGAGGGGACGGGCTGTGGGGCTGGGGCGACGGCCCCCTGTTCCTGCCGGGGTCCAGCCGTGGGCCGGGGCCGGGGGAGCCCCAGGTGCGGGCAGCGGGGCTGATGGCGACGGCCCCTCCCTGTGCCGGTGGAGGGCCCGGTGCTGCCGTGGCGCGGGTGGCCGTGGAGGGGCCGGTGCTGCCGTGGCGCGGGTGGCCGTGGAGGGGCCGGTACGATCGCTGCTGCCACCCGGTGAGCAAAGTTCGGTACTGCGGCTCGGGTGGCGCCGTGTCCAAGGGCTCGCTGCTGCCACCCGGTGAGCAAAGTTCGGTACTGCGGCTCGGGCGGCGCCAATGCGCGGTGGCGCCGTGTCCAAGAGCTCGCTGCTGCCACCCGGTGAGCAAAGTTCGGTACTGCCGCTCGAGTGGCGCAGGTGCTTTGCGCGCTGGGAGGAGCCGTGCCCTGTGTGTCCGGCGCTGCAATAAGGAACGCCTGCCTGCTTGCTGAAGTGCCCAAAGGGCTTCAGAGAGTCTTTGTGTTTGCCCAATGACGGCATGGTGGGCTCCAGCCGTGGGCCGGGGCCAGAAGAGCCCCAGGTGCGGGCAGCGGGGCTGATGGCGACGGCCCCTCCCTCTGCCGGTAGAGGGCCCGGTGCTGCCGTGCCGGGCCCGATGCGAGCCGAAGGAGGAGCGGAGCCATAGCCGGGTTGCGGCTGCAGCGAGGGAGAAGGTGAGCGCGGGGTATGGGGGGGGGGGTTGGATGGAGCGGCGGGTCCCGGGGAAAAGCCCCCGGGAGGGCGGGGTCCGTGTCGGGGGCAAGGAGCGATGGGGGTGCGGCGCCGTGTCGGAGCCGCGAGTCGGGGTCTGCTCGGAGCCGGAGCCGGCGCTGGGAGCCGCCCCCGCCCCCGCAGGCGCCGCCCCCGCCCCCGCAGGCGCCGCCCCCGCCCCCGCAGGCGCCGCCCTTGCCCCCGCTGGCGCCGCCCTTGCCCCCGCTGGCGCCGCCCTTGCCCCCGCTGGCGCCGCCCTTGCCCCCGCTGGCGCCGCCCTTGCCCCCGCTGGCGCCGCCCTTGCCCCCGCTGGCGCCGCCCTTGCCCCCGCTGGCGCCGCCCTTGCCCCCGCTGGCGCCGCCCTTGCCCCCGCTGGCGCCGCCCTTGCCCCCGCTGGCGCCGCCCCCGCCCCCGCTGGCGCCGCCCCCGCCCCCGCTGGCGCCGCCCCCGCCCCCGCTGGCGCCGCCCCCGCCCCCGCTGGCGCCGCCCCCGCCCCCGCTGGCGCCGCCCCCGCCCCCGCTGGCGCCGCCCCCGCCCCCGCTGGCGCCGCCCCCGCCCCCGCTGGCGCCGCCCCCGCCCCCGCTGGCGCCGCCCCCGCCCCCGCTGGCGCCGCCCCCGCCCCCGCTGGCGCCGCCCCCGCCCCCGCTGGCGCCGCCCCCGCCCCCGCTGGCGCCGCCCCTGCCCCGCTGGCGCCGCCGGCACCGTCCCCGCCCCCGCTGGCGCCGCCCCCGCCCCCGCTGGCGCCGCCCCCGCTGGCACCGCCCCCGCCCACGCTGGCTCCGCCCCCGGCCCCGCTGGCGCCGCCCCCGGTCCCGCTGGCGCCGCCCCCTGGCCGCAACGCGGTACTGCAGCCCGGCGTTCGGCTCAGAGTGTGGCCCCTCCGGCGCGCCGTCGGCTCGTGGCGCATGCGCGGTGCGGCGGAGCAGCATGGCGGCGGGCTGGTATTCGGTGCCGGGGCGGCGGGGGAGCAGAGAGGCCAGCGGTGAGGCGCGGGCTCCCCTCCAGCGGGTGCGGGGGTGCGTGGTGGCTGCTCGAGGGTGGTGGGATGGGAAGCTTGGAGCCGGCCGCTGCGGCAGGCTGCAGGAGGCGAGCCGGGTGCGGGCAGCCCCGGGGCCAGAGGCGGGAGGTGACGGAAGGGAATGGGAGAAGGAGGCGGGCACCCCCCCCCCCCCCAAGTCGGCAGTGCTCCCCCGGCCCCGCTCGCCCCGCGCAGCCGCCCCCAGCTGCAGCACGTCCCCTGAAGCCTGTGTCCCGGAGCGCCCGGCCTCCCCCAAGGCCCGTGGTGCGGGCTGCCTCGGCCTCCCTGAACGCGGTCGCCGCTGCTTGTTTATGTGTGGCAGGGGCTGCGCTGAGGACGCGTTTGTCCGTTCGTGCCCTGGGGATGCCGTTGGCTGCGCCCGCTCCAGGCTTTTGTGGGCTGCGTGTGCCGGGCCTCGCTGTGCTGGCGGCGTGGGGGCGAAAAGGGAGAGGCGGAGCGCTGAGTGGCTGCGGACAGGAGGTGGCGCGGCTGAAGCTGGAGAGTCCCGAGAAGGCTGAAGAAGAAGAAGAAATGGAAGGCCAGCTGGCTGGCAGCTGCCTGGCGCTGCGGGTGAGGAAGGCTCCGTCTTGGTAGCCCGCAGCAGGCCAGGCCGCCAGCGTGCCCCGCAGGGTCTGTATGTGTCACCAGCAGCAGCATGGTCCGGTTGTGGAGCGCGCGAGCGCGGCTGCGTGCGTAGGGAGCCTTGTCTCGTAAGAGCTGCGAGACATGGACGTTTTGTCTTAGGTGGGGGACAGCCAAGCGACCGGAGTTACGGAAGAGGAATGGAGGAGAGCAGGACGGAGAAGCGTCTGAAGCGGCAGAGTCTCCCGGGAGCGCGGAGAGCGAGAGCCGCGGTGAGTGGCGGGCCCTCGGGGCCCTGTCGCCCCTCTTCTGCGTCCCGGGCCCTCCCCTGGATCCTTCTCTCTCCCACGCTGCTGTGATTTTTTTTTTTTTTTCTTTTTCCTTTTGTTTTCCTTTCCCTGTACCTCCCGTCTTCTGTCTGTGTGTGTGCTCTGCTCCCTCTCCCTCTTTTTCTCCCTTCAGAATTTCTCTAGCCGGCTCCCTGTCTCTATTTCTCTGTCCTGCTGGCTGTCCGGTCGTTTCTTGCTGTACCTCCCTGTCCAGCCGGCTCTCTTTTTGCTCTCCCTTTTTGCCTTTCTCTCCTTCTCTGTCCTGCTTCGTGGCCCTTTCTTCTCTTTCTCTCCCTCTCTGTTCTCTAGCCCCTTGCTGGTTTGTTTTGGGGTTTCCCTGCACACACGCCCCCCGCCCCTTTCTTGGTCTCTTTGTCTAGATCTGACCCTTTCTTTGTTTCTCGGTCCCTTTTTTCCTGTTCACTGTCCTTTTTCTCTCTCTGTCTGTGTCCCCTGCGCTCCGTTGCCATCTTTATCTCTCCTTTCTTCTTCATCTCCTCCCCCTGCCCCCGTCTCTCTCTCCCTCTTTCGCGCTCACCGGCCCTACATTTTCGTGCTCCGTCTCTGCAAGGCTCCTCGTCCCTGTATTTCTTGATTTCTCTACCTCTCTGGCGTTTCCTTTCGACCCTTCTTTCTCTCTGAGCTTCTCGGTCTTCTCCCTTGTCTTATTTTCCTCTTCCTAGTGCTCTGCCCTGCTCCCCATCGCTTATTTTCTCTCTCCGTTTCTCTGCCCTGCTCCCCGTCCCTGTCTGTCTTTCTCCGTCCCCCTCTGCTGCTCCACAGCAGAGTTTTTCCTTTCTCCGGCTCTCTGACCCGCTCCCCGCCCACCCAGGTTGACCGTCCCAGGTTTTGTTCTGCGTCTCCATCCTGCCGCTGTCCTCATCTATCCTTTTGTGCCCTTCTCTTTCTGTCTCTTTTCGTGTGTCCCCGCTGCTTTTTTTCCCATCTCTGTCCAGCTCCCTGTCCCTTTCCTTTTTCCTCTTGCTGTCCTTTTGCCCTGCTTCCTCTTGCTGTTTTTTCTGCCTTTCTCTCTCTGCGCCATTCCCTCTCCCATCCTTTCTTTCTCGATCCCCCTGTGCAGCTCGCTGTCCCTTGTTTCCTTTCTCTCTTCCTCGGTATTTTTTTTCTTTCTCCATACCTCTCTCCCGCTGCCCGTCACGGTCGCATTTCTCCCCCCAACGCTGTCCTGCTCTGTCCCTTTTCTCTCTCTCTGTCGTTTTGTCCCGCTCCCTGTGTTTGTTTTTTAATTCCTCCCTCAGGGTCCCTCAGCCCGGTGCTGTTTTTTCCCTTCTCCGCCTCTGTCTCCTGCTGCCCAGCTGAGGCTTTTCCCCCTCCGTCTCTGTCCTGCTCCCCCGTCTCTTACTTGTGCCTGTCTTTCACTTTGTCCTGCCTCCTTGTCCCCTTTTTCTCTCTCAGTATCACCTTGTCCCGCTCCCTGTCCCTGTCTTTCTCTGACAATCTGTCCCGCTCCTTGTCCTTCTCTTTCCCTTTGCTGTTATTCCCCGTCCTTGTTCTGGCCTTTCTTCCTTCTCTTTCTGTCCTGCTGCCCCAGTGCCTCTTTTTCCACCGCTGTCCTGCTCCCTGGCCCTTGTTTCCTCTCGCCGTCCCTCTGTCCTGCTTCCTGTCCCCAGTTTTTCTGTCTCTCTTTCTCGATCCTGCTGCCTGTCCGGTCGTTTCTTGCTGTACCTGCCTGTGCAGCCGGCTCTCCCTTTTTGCCTTTCTCTCCTTCTCTTCCTGCTTCCCGGCCCGTTCTTGTCTTCCTCTCTGTCTGTCCTCTATCCCCTTGCTGGTTTGTGTTGGGGTTCCAACCCTGACCACCCACCCCCTTCTTCGTCTGACCCTTTCTTTGTTTCTTAGTACGTTTCTTCCTGTTGCCTGTCCTTTTTCTCTCTCTGTCAGTGTGTCCTGCACTGCGTGGGACGGTGGTGGGAGGCTGAAAAAGGGTGGGAAGCTGGGGGGGCGGAGTGGAGGCTGGAAAGAGGTAGGAGGTTGCAGAGGGGTGGGAAGCTGAATTAAGTAGAGGCCAGCAAAAAGGGAGTTCGGAGGCTATCGAGGGGTGGGAGGCGGGGGGGGGGGGGGGGGGGGGCGAGGAGGGGGGAGTAGAGGCCAGAAAAAAAGGGAGGCCGGAAAGGGGTGGGAGGCTGCAGAGGGGTGGGAGGCTGGGGGCGAGAGTAGAGGCCAGAAAAAAGGGGAGGCCGGGGGGTGCGAGTAGAGGCCAGAAAGGCCCGTTTTTGTGGCTTCTTCCCTGTCTTTATCTCTCTTTCCTGCCTTGTTTACTCCTCTGATTCAAGTTCTCTCTCGATCCGTGTGTTCTGCTTCCCACTCATCATATTCTCTCTTTTTCTCTGTCCTGTTCCTGAGGCTTCTTGTCTAGGAAGGCACGTCTCGTATGAGCTCTAAGACAGCCACATGCATTTTCTCTCAGGTGCAGGAGAGCCAAACGATTGGAGTTGCGGAAGAAGAGGGGAAGAGAGAAGGGGAGAGAAACATCTGAAGTGTCAAAGTCTCCCGGCAGCACCGAGAGTGAGAGCTGCGGTGAGTCGTGGGCCCTCGGGGCCCTGTCACCCCTCTTGTGCATCCTGGGCCCTCCCCGGCTCCCTCTCTTTCCCCCACTGCTACGATTATTTTTTTTTTCTGCTCTTGTGTACCTTCTTTCTCCATCTGTCTCTGACTTGTCCCCATCTTTTAGGTCCTCCCTCTTTCTGCCCTGCAGCCCGTGGCATTTTTTTCCTTCTTCCCCTCTTTCTGTTCAGCTCCCGGTTACTAGTTTTGCTTTCCTCCTACTCTGTAGCCTGTCAGTACTTTTGCTGTCTTTGGTGCTCTCTGTCTGGCTCCTCGTCCCTTGATTCGAGGCCTTCCTTCTCGGCTCCGTAGCACGTCACAGATCTACTGCTTTCTCCATGTCTATTCTATTCTATTTCCTCATCTCTCTTTGTCCAGGTCCCTGCCGCTATTCTTTTTTCCTCTGTCATGCTGCAGGGTTTTTTTTTGCATCTCCTTCCTGCTCCCCGTTCTTCATTTTCGGTCTGTGTCCTGCTCCCTCTTCTTCTTTCTGCTGCCGCTCTTGCTCTCTTGCTGCTGCTTCTTTCTCCGTCTCTGTGGGACTGCCTGTCCCCGTCCTTCTCTCGCCGTCCCTTTCCCTGCTTGGTGCTTTCTCGTTCCACCGCCGCTGTCCAGCCACCTGTCACTTTTCTCCTCTCTTGTAGTGGCCTGCACCCTGCTCCTCATTTTTGGCAGCCTCTGCCGAGCAGCGCGTCGCTCCGGGAGGCGACGGACGGACTGTTCGCCGCTGGATCAACGGGCGCAGCTGCGGGAAGGAGTGCCGAGGTGTCGGAGGGGCAGAGGGAGCGTCGGGGGCCCCGACCCCGGAGCAGAGCGGCTCCCGGGACTGGCTGGGTGCGTGACTGAGTAAAGACCTGCGGTCCCTTTTGCCCTGGCGGCTGCGTTTGTGCTTGGTTTGCACGGGACGAGGGGCTGCGCCAGAGGCCAGGGGAGGAGGGGACGGGCTGTGGGGCTGGGGCGACGGCCCCCTGTTCCTGCCGGGGTCCAGCCGTGGGCCGGGGCCGGGGGAGCCCCAGGTGCAGGCAGCGGGGCTGATGGCGACGGCCCCTCCCTGTGCCGGTGGAGGGCCCGGTGCTGCCGTGGCGCGGGTGGCCGTGGAGGGGCCGGTGCTGCCGTGGCGCGGGTGGCCGTGGAGGGGCCGGTACGATCGCTGCTGCCACCCGGTGAGCAAAGTTCGGTACTGCGGCTCGGGTGGCGCCGTGTCCAAGGGCTCGCTGCTGCCACCCGGTGAGCAAAGTTCGGTACTGCGGCTCGGGCGGCGCCAATGCGCGGTGGCGCCGTGTCCAAGAGCTCGCTGCTGCCACCCGGTGAGCAAAGTTCGGTACTGCCGCTCGAGTGGCGCAGGTGCTTTGCGCGCTGGGAGGAGCCGTGCCCTGTGTGTCCGGCGCTGCAATAAGGAACGCCTGCCTGCTTGCTGAAGTGCCCAAAGGGCTTCAGAGAGTCTTTGTGTTTGCCCAGTGACGGCATGGTGGGCTCCAGCCGTGGGCCGGGGCCGGAAGAGCCCCAGGTGCGGGCAGCGGGGCTGATGGCGACGGCCCCTCCCTCTGCCGGTAGAGGGCCCGGTGCTGCCGTGCCGGGCCCGATGCGAGCCGAAGGAGGAGCGGAGCCATAGCCGGGTTGCGGCTGCAGCGAGGGAGAAGGTGAGCGCGGGGTATGGGGGGGGGGGGGTTGGATGGAGCGGCGGGTCCCGGGGAAAAGCCCCCGGGAGGGCGGGGTCCGTGTCGGGGGCAAGGAGCGATGGGGGTGCGGCGCCGTGTCGGAGCCGCGAGTCGGGGTCTGCTCGGAGCCGGAGCCGGCGCTGGGAGCCGCCCCCGCCCCCGCAGGCACCGCCCCCGCCCCCGCAGGCGCCGCCCCCGCCCCCGCAGGCGCCGCCCTTGCCCCCGCAGGCGCCGCCCTTGCCCCCGCTGGCGCCGCCCCCGCCCCCGCTGGCGCCGCCCCCGCCCCCGCTGGCGCCGCCCCCGCCCCCGCTGGCGCCGCCCCCGCCCCCGCTGGCGCCGCCCCCGCCCCCGCTGGCGCCGCCCCCGCCCCCGCTGGCGCCGCCCCCCGCCCCCGCTGGCGCCGCCCCCGCCCCCGCTGGCGCCGCCCCCGCCCCCGCTGGCGCCGCCCCCGCCCCCGCTGGCGCCGCCCCCGCCCCCGCTGGCGCCGCCCCCGCCCCCGCTGGCGCCGCCCCCGCCCCCGCTGGCACCGCCCCCGCCCCCGCTGGCGCCGCCCCCGCTGGCACCGCCCCCGCCCACGCTGGCTCCGCCCCCGGCCCCGCTGGCGCCGCCCCCGGTCCCGCTGGCGCCGCCCCCTGGCCGCAACGCGGTACTGCAGCCCGGCGTTCGGCTCAGAGTGTGGCCCCTCCGGCGCGCCGTCGGCTCGTGGCGCATGCGCGGTGCGGCGGAGCAGCATGGCGGCGGGCTGGTATTCGGTGCCGGGGCGGCGGGGGAGCAGAGAGGCCAGCGGTGAGGCGCGGGCTCCCCTCCAGCGGGTGCGGGGGTGCGTGGTGGCTGCTCGAGGGTGGTGGGACGGGAAGCTTGGAGCCGGCCGCTGCGGCAGGCTGCAGGAGGCGAGCCGGGTGCGGGCAGCCCCGGGGCCAGAGGCGGGAGGTGACGGAAGGGAATGGGAGAAGGAGGCGGGCACCCCCCCCCCCCCCCCAAGTCGGCAGTGCTCCCCCGGCCCCGCTCGCCCCGCGCAGCCGCCCCCAGCTGCAGCACGTCCCCTGAAGCCTGTGTCCCGGAGCGCCCGGCCTCCCCCAAGGCCCGTGGTGCGGGCTGCCTCGGCCTCCCTGAACGCGGTCGCCGCTGCTTGTTTATGTGTGGCAGGGGCTGCGCTGAGGACGCGTTTGTCCGTTCGTGCCCTGGGGATGCCGTTGGCTGCGCCCGCTCCAGGCTTGTGTGGGCTGCGTGTGCCGGGCCTCGCTGTGCTGGCGGCGTGGGGGCGAAAAGGGAGAGGCGGAGCGCTGAGTGGCTGCGGACAAGAGGTGGCGCGGCTGAAGCTGGAGAGTCCCGAGAAGGCTGAAGAAGAAGAAGAAATGGAAGGCCAGCTGGCTGGCAGCTGCCTGGCGCTGCGGGTGAGGAAGGCTCCGTCTTGGTAGCCCGCAGCAGGCCAGGCCGCCAGCGTGCCCCGCAGGGTCTGTATGTGTCACCAGCAGCAGCATGGTCCGGTTGTGGAGCGCGCGAGCGCGGCTGCGTGCGTAGGGAGCCTTGTCTCGTAAGAGCTGCGAGACATGGACGTTTTGTCTTAGGTGGGGGACAGCCAAGCGACCGGAGTTACGGAAGAGGAATGGAGGAGAGCAGGACGGAGAAGCGTCTGAAGCGGCAGAGTCTCCCGGGAGCGCGGAGAGCGAGAGCCGCGGTGAGTGGCGGGCCCTCGGGGCCCTGTCGCCCCTCTTCTGCGTCCCGGGCCCTCCCCTGGATCCTTCTCTCTCCCACGCTGCTGTGATTTTTTTTTTTTTTCTTTTTCCTTTTGTTTTCCTTTCCCTGTACCTCCCGTCTTCTGTCTGTGTGTGTGCTCTGCTCCCTCTCCCTCTTTTTCTCCCTTCAGAATTTCTCTAGCCGGCTCCCTGTCTCTATTTCTCTGTCCTGCTGGCTGTCCGGTCGTTTCTTGCTGTACCTCCCTGTCCAGCCGGCTCTCTTTTTGCTCTCCCTTTTTGCCTTTCTCTCCTTCTCTGTCCTGCTTCGTGGCCCTTTCTTCTCTTTCTCTCCCTCTCTGTTCTCTAGCCCCTTGCTGGTTTGTTTTGGGGTTTCCCTGCACACACGCCCCCCGCCCCTTTCTTGGTCTCTTTGTCTAGATCTGACCCTTTCTTTGTTTCTCGGTCCCTTTTTTCCTGTTCACTGTCCTTTTTCTCTCTCTGTCTGTGTCCCCTGCGCTCCGTTGCCATCTTTATCTCTCCTTTCTTCTTCATCTCCTCCCCCTGCCCCCGTCTCTCTCTCCCTCTTTCGCGCTCACCGGCCCTACATTTTCGTGCTCCGTCTCTGCAAGGCTCCTCGTCCCTGTATTTCTTGATTTCTCTACCTCTCTGGCGTTTCCTTTCGACCCTTCTTTCTCTCTGAGCTTCTCGGTCTTCTCCCTTGTCTTATTTTCCTCTTCCTAGTGCTCTGCCCTGCTCCCCATCGCTTATTTTCTCTCTCCGTTTCTCTGCCCTGCTCCCCGTCCCTGTCTGTCTTTCTCCGTCCCCCTCTGCTGCTCCACAGCAGAGTTTTTCCTTTCTCCGGCTCTCTGACCCGCTCCCCGCCCACCCAGGTTGACCGTCCCAGGTTTTGTTCTGCGTCTCCATCCTGCCGCTGTCCTCATCTATCCTTTTGTGCCCTTCTCTTTCTGTCTCTTTTCGTGTGTCCCCGCTGCTTTTTTTCCCATCTCTGTCCAGCTCCCTGTCCCTTTCCTTTTTCCTCTTGCTGTCCTTTTGCCCTGCTTCCTCTTGCTGTTTTTTCTGCCTTTCTCTCTCTGCGCCATTCCCTCTCCCATCCTTTCTTTCTCGATCCCCCTGTGCAGCTCGCTGTCCCTTGTTTCCTTTCTCTCTTCCTCGGTATTTTTTTTCTTTCTCCATACCTCTCTCCCGCTGCCCGTCACGGTCGCATTTCTCCCCCCAACGCTGTCCTGCTCTGTCCCTTTTCTCTCTCTCTGTCGTTTTGTCCCGCTCCCTGTGTTTGTTTTTTAATTCCTCCCTCAGGGTCCCTCAGCCCGGTGCTGTTTTTTCCCTTCTCCGCCTCTGTCTCCTGCTGCCCAGCTGAGGCTTTTCCCCCTCCGTCTCTGTCCTGCTCCCCCGTCTCTTACTTGTGCCTGTCTTTCACTTTGTCCTGCCTCCTTGTCCCCTTTTTCTCTCTCAGTATCACCTTGTCCCGCTCCCTGTCCCTGTCTTTCTCTGACAATCTGTCCCGCTCCTTGTCCTTCTCTTTCCCTTTGCTGTTATTCCCCGTCCTTGTTCTGGCCTTTCTTCCTTCTCTTTCTGTCCTGCTGCCCCAGTGCCTCTTTTTCCACCGCTGTCCTGCTCCCTGGCCCTTGTTTCCTCTCGCCGTCCCTCTGTCCTGCTTCCTGTCCCCAGTTTTTCTGTCTCTCTTTCTCGATCCTGCTGCCTGTCCGGTCGTTTCTTGCTGTACCTGCCTGTGCAGCCGGCTCTCCCTTTTTGCCTTTCTCTCCTTCTCTTCCTGCTTCCCGGCCCGTTCTTGTCTTCCTCTCTGTCTGTCCTCTATCCCCTTGCTGGTTTGTGTTGGGGTTCCAACCCTGACCACCCACCCCCTTCTTCGTCTGACCCTTTCTTTGTTTCTTAGTACGTTTCTTCCTGTTGCCTGTCCTTTTTCTCTCTCTGTCAGTGTGTCCTGCACTGCGTGGGACGGTGGTGGGAGGCTGAAAAAGGGTGGGAAGCTGGGGGGGCGGAGTGGAGGCTGGAAAGAGGTAGGAGGTTGCAGAGGGGTGGGAAGCTGAATTAAGTAGAGGCCAGCAAAAAGGGAGTTCGGAGGCTATCGAGGGGTGGGAGGCGGGGGGGTGGGGGGGGGGGGCGAGGAGGGGGGAGTAGAGGCCAGAAAAAAAGGGAGGCCGGAAAGGGGTGGGAGGCTGCAGAGGGGTGGGAGGCTGGGGGCGAGAGTAGAGGCCAGAAAAAAGGGGAGGCCGGGGGGTGCGAGTAGAGGCCAGAAAGGCCCGTTTTTGTGGCTTCTTCCCTGTCTTTATCTCTCTTTCCTGCCTTGTTTACTCCTCTGATTCAAGTTCTCTCTCGATCCGTGTGTTCTGCTTCCCACTCATCATATTCTCTCTTTTTCTCTGTCCTGTTCCTGAGGCTTCTTGTCTAGGAAGGCACGTCTCGTATGAGCTCTAAGACAGCCACATGCATTTTCTCTCAGGTGCAGGAGAGCCAAACGATTGGAGTTGCGGAAGAAGAGGGGAAGAGAGAAGGGGAGAGAAACATCTGAAGTGTCAAAGTCTCCCGGCAGCACCGAGAGTGAGAGCTGCGGTGAGTCGTGGGCCCTCGGGGCCCTGTCACCCCTCTTGTGCATCCTGGGCCCTCCCCGGCTCCCTCTCTTTCCCCCACTGCTACGATTATTTTTTTTTTCTGCTCTTGTGTACCTTCTTTCTCCATCTGTCTCTGACTTGTCCCCATCTTTTAGGTCCTCCCTCTTTCTGCCCTGCAGCCCGTGGCATTTTTTTCCTTCTTCCCCTCTTTCTGTTCAGCTCCCGGTTACTAGTTTTGCTTTCCTCCTACTCTGTAGCCTGTCAGTACTTTTGCTGTCTTTGGTGCTCTCTGTCTGGCTCCTCGTCCCTTGATTCGAGGCCTTCCTTCTCGGCTCCGTAGCACGTCACAGATCTACTGCTTTCTCCATGTCTATTCTATTCTATTTCCTCATCTCTCTTTGTCCAGGTCCCTGCCGCTATTCTTTTTTCCTCTGTCATGCTGCAGGGTTTTTTTTTGCATCTCCTTCCTGCTCCCCGTTCTTCACTTTCGGTCTGTGTCCTGCTCCCTCTTCTTCTTTCTGCTGCCGCTCTTGCTCTCTTGCTGCTGCTTCTTTCTCCGTCTCTGTGGGACTGCCTGTCCCCGTCCTTCTCTCGCCGTCCCTTTCCCTGCTTGGTGCTTTCTCGTTCCACCGCCGCTGTCCAGCCACCTGTCACTTTTCTCCTCTCTTGTAGTGGCCTGCACCCTGCTCCTCATTTTTGGCAGCCTCTGCCGAGCAGCGCGTCGCTCCGGGAGGCGACGGACGGACTGTTCGCCGCTGGATCAACGGGCGCAGCTGCGGGAAGGAGTGCCGAGGTGTCGGAGGGGCAGAGGGAGCGTCGGGGGCCCCGACCCCGGAGCAGAGCGGCTCCCGGGACTGGCTGGGTGCGTGACTGAGTAAAGACCTGCGGTCCCTTTTGCCCTGGCGGCTGCGTTTGTGCTTGGTTTGCACGGGACGAGGGGCTGCGCCAGAGGCCAGGGGAGGAGGGGACGGGCTGTGGGGCTGGGGCGACGGCCCCCTGTTCCTGCCGGGGTCCAGCCGTGGGCCGGGGCCGGGGGAGCCCCAGGTGCAGGCAGCGGGGCTGATGGTGACGGCCCCTCCCTGTGCCGGTGGAGGGCCCGGTGCTGCCGTGGCGCGGGTGGCCGTGGAGGGGCCGGTGCTGCCGTGGCGCGGGTGGCCGTGGAGGGGCCGGTACGATCGCTGCTGCCACCCGGTGAGCAAAGTTCGGTACTGCGGCTCGGGTGGCGCCGTGTCCAAGGGCTCGCTGCTGCCACCCGGTGAGCAAAGTTCGGTACTGCGGCTCGGGCGGCGCCAATGCGCGGTGGCGCCGTGTCCAAGAGCTCGCTGCTGCCACCCGGTGAGCAAAGTTCGGTACTGCCGCTCGAGTGGCGCAGGTGCTTTGCGCGCTGGGAGGAGCCGTGCCCTGTGTGTCCGGCGCTGCAATAAGGAACGCCTGCCTGCTTGCTGAAGTGCCCAAAGGGCTTCAGAGAGTCTTTGTGTTTGCCCAATGACGGCATGGTGGGCTCCAGCCGTGGGCCGGGGCCGGAAGAGCCCCAGGTGCGGGCAGCGGGGCTGATGGCGACGGCCCCTCCCTCTGCCGGTAGAGGGCCCGGTGCTGCCGTGCCGGGCCCGATGCGAGCCGAAGGAGGAGCGGAGCCATAGCCGGGTTGCGGCTGCAGCGAGGGAGAAGGTGAGCGCGGGGTATGGGGGGGGGGGTTGGATGGAGCGGCGGGTCCCGGGGAAAAGCCCCCGGGAGGGCGGGGTCCGTGTCGGGGGCAAGGAGCGATGGGGGTGCGGCGCCGTGTCGGAGCCGCGAGTCGGGGTCTGCTCGGAGCCGGAGCCGGCGCTGGGAGCCGCCCCCGCCCCCGCAGGCGCCGCCCCCGCCCCCGCAGGCGCCGCCCCCGCCCCCGCTGGCGCCGCCCCCGCCCCCGCTGGCGCCGCCCTTGCCCCCGCTGGCGCCGCCCTTGCCCCCGCTGGCGCCGCCCTTGCCCCCGCTGGCGCCGCCCTTGCCCCCGCTGGCGCCGCCCTTGCCCCCGCTGGCGCCGCCCTTGCCCCCGCTGGCGCCGCCCTTGCCCCCGCTGGCGCCGCCCTTGCCCCCGCTGGCGCCGCCCTTGCCCCCGCTGGCGCCGCCCTTGCCCCCGCTGGCGCCGCCCCCGCCCCCGCTGGCGCCGCCCCCGCCCCCGCTGGCGCCGCCCCCGCCCCCGCTGGCGCCGCCCCCGCCCCCGCTGGCGCCGCCCCCGCCCCCGCTGGCGCCGCCCCCGCCCCCGCTGGCGCCGCCCCCGCCCCCGCTGGCGCCGCCCCCGCCCCCGCTGGCGCCGCCCCCGCCCCCGCTGGCGCCGCCCCCGCCCCCGCTGGCGCCGCCCCCGCCCCCGCTGGCGCCGCCCCCGCCCCCGCTGGCGCCGCCCCCGCCCCCGCTGGCGCCGCCCCCGCCCCCGCTGGCGCCGCCCCCGCCCCCGCTGGCGCCGCCCCCGCCCCCGCTGGCGCCGCCCCCGCCCCCGCTGGCGCCGCCCCCGCCCCGCTGGCGCCGCCCCCGCCCCCGCTGGCGCCGCCCCTGCCCCGCTGGCGCCGCCGGCACCGTCCCCGCCCCCGCTGGCGCCGCCCCCGCCCCCGCTGGCGCCGCCCCCGCTGGCACCGCCCCCGCCCACGCTGGCTCCGCCCCCGGCCCCGCTGGCGCCGCCCCCGGTCCCGCTGGCGCCGCCCCCTGGCCGCAACGCGGTACTGCAGCCCGGCGTTCGGCTCAGAGTGTGGCCCCTCCGGCGCGCCGTCGGCTCGTGGCGCATGCGCGGTGCGGCGGAGCAGCATGGCGGCGGGCTGGTGTTAGGTGCCGGGGCGGCGGGGGAGCAGAGAGGCCAGCGGTGAGGCGCGGGCTCCCCTCCAGCGGGTGCGGGGGTGCGTGGTGGCTGCTCGAGGGTGGTGGGATGGGAAGCTTGGAGCCGGCCGCTGCGGCAGGCTGCAGGAGGCGAGCCGGGTGCGGGCAGCCCCGGGGCCAGAGGCGGGAGGTGACGGAAGGGAATGGGAGAAGGAGGCGGGCACCCCCCCCCCCCCCCCCCCCCCAAGTCGGCAGTGCTCCCCCGGCCCCGCTCGCCCCGCGCAGCCGCCCCCAGCTGCAGCACGTCCCCTGAAGCCTGTGTCCCGGAGCGCCCGGCCTCCCCCAAGGCCCGTGGTGCGGGCTGCCTCGGCCTCCCTGAACGCGGTCGCCGCTGCTTGTTTATGTGTGGCAGGGGCTGCGCTGAGGACGCGTTTGTCCGTTCGTGCCCTGGGGATGCCGTTGGCTGCGCCCGCTCCAGGCTTGTGTGGGCTGCGTGTGCCGGGCCTCGCTGTGCTGGCGGCGTGGGGGCGAAAAGGGAGAGGCGGAGCGCTGAGTGGCTGCGGACAAGAGGTGGCGCGGCTGAAGCTGGAGAGTCCCGAGAAGGCTGAAGAAGAAGAAGAAATGGAAGGCCAGCTGGCTGGCAGCTGCCTGGCGCTGCGGGTGAGGAAGGCTCCGTCTTGGTAGCCCGCAGCAGGCCAGGCCGCCAGCGTGCCCCGCAGGGTCTGTATGTGTCACCAGCAGCAGCATGGTCCGGTTGTGGAGCGCGCGAGCGCGGCTGCGTGCGTAGGGAGCCTTGTCTCGTAAGAGCTGCGAGACATGGACGTTTTGTCTTAGGTGGGGGACAGCCAAGCGACCGGAGTTACGGAAGAGGAATGGAGGAGAGCAGGACGGAGAAGCGTCTGAAGCGGCAGAGTCTCCCGGGAGCGCGGAGAGCGAGAGCCGCGGTGAGTGGCGGGCCCTCGGGGCCCTGTCGCCCCTCTTCTGCGTCCCGGGCCCTCCCCTGGATCCTTCTCTCTCCCACGCTGCTGTGATTTTTTTTTTTTTTTCTTTTTCCTTTTGTTTTCCTTTCCCTGTACCTCCCGTCTTCTGTCTGTGTGTGTGTTCTGCTCCCTCTCCCTCTTTTTCTCCCTTCAGAATTTCTCTAGCCGGCTCCCTGTCTCTATTTCTCTGTCCTGCTGGCTGTCCGGTCGTTTCTTGCTGTACCTCCCTGTCCAGCCGGCTCTCTTTTTGCTCTCCCTTTTTGCCTTTCTCTCCTTCTCTGTCCTGCTTCGTGGCCCTTTCTTCTCTTTCTCTCCCTCTCTGTTCTCTAGCCCCTTGCTGGTTTGTTTTGGGGTTTCCCTGCACACACGCCCCCCGCCCCTTTCTTGGTCTCTTTGTCTAGATCTGACCCTTTCTTTGTTTCTCGGTCCCTTTTTTCCTGTTCACTGTCCTTTTTCTCTCTCTGTCTGTGTCCCCTGCGCTCCGTTGCCATCTTTATCTCTCCTTTCTTCTTCATCTCCTCCCCCTGCCCCCGTCTCTCTCTCCCTCTTTCGCGCTCACCGGCCCTACATTTTCGTGCTCCGTCTCTGCAAGGCTCCTCGTCCCTGTATTTCTTGATTTCTCTACCTCTCTGGCGTTTCCTTTCGACCCTTCTTTCTCTCTGAGCTTCTCGGTCTTCTCCCTTGTCTTATTTTCCTCTTCCTAGTGCTCTGCCCTGCTCCCCATCGCTTATTTTCTCTCTCCGTTTCTCTGCCCTGCTCCCCGTCCCTGTCTGTCTTTCTCCGTCCCCCTCTGCTGCTCCACAGCAGAGTTTTTCCTTTCTCCGGCTCTCTGACCCGCTCCCCGCCCACCCAGGTTGACCGTCCCAGGTTTTGTTCTGCGTCTCCATCCTGCCGCTGTCCTCATCTATCCTTTTGTGCCCTTCTCTTTCTGTCTCTTTTCGTGTGTCCCCGCTGCTTTTTTTCCCATCTCTGTCCAGCTCCCTGTCCCTTTCCTTTTTCCTCTTGCTGTCCTTTTGCCCTGCTTCCTCTTGCTGTTTTTTCTGCCTTTCTCTCTCTGCGCCATTCCCTCTCCCATCCTTTCTTTCTCGATCCCCCTGTGCAGCTCGCTGTCCCTTGTTTCCTTTCTCTCTTCCTCGGTATTTTTTTTCTTTCTCCATACCTCTCTCCCGCTGCCCGTCACGGTCGCATTTCTCCCCCCAACGCTGTCCTGCTCTGTCCCTTTTCTCTCTCTCTGTCGTTTTGTCCCGCTCCCTGTGTTTGTTTTTTAATTCCTCCCTCAGGGTCCCTCAGCCCGGTGCTGTTTTTTCCCTTCTCCGCCTCTGTCTCCTGCTGCCCAGCTGAGGCTTTTCCCCCTCCGTCTCTGTCCTGCTCCCCCGTCTCTTACTTGTGCCTGTCTTTCACTTTGTCCTGCCTCCTTGTCCCCTTTTTCTCTCTCAGTATCACCTTGTCCCGCTCCCTGTCCCTGTCTTTCTCTGACAATCTGTCCCGCTCCTTGTCCTTCTCTTTCCCTTTGCTGTTATTCCCCGTCCTTGTTCTGGCCTTTCTTCCTTCTCTTTCTGTCCTGCTGCCCCAGTGCCTCTTTTTCCACCGCTGTCCTGCTCCCTGGCCCTTGTTTCCTCTCGCCGTCCCTCTGTCCTGCTTCCTGTCCCCAGTTTTTCTGTCTCTCTTTCTCGATCCTGCTGCCTGTCCGGTCGTTTCTTGCTGTACCTGCCTGTGCAGCCGGCTCTCCCTTTTTGCCTTTCTCTCCTTCTCTTCCTGCTTCCCGGCCCGTTCTTGTCTTCCTCTCTGTCTGTCCTCTATCCCCTTGCTGGTTTGTGTTGGGGTTCCAACCCTGACCACCCACCCCCTTCTTCGTCTGACCCTTTCTTTGTTTCTTAGTACGTTTCTTCCTGTTGCCTGTCCTTTTTCTCTCTCTGTCAGTGTGTCCTGCACTGCGTGGGACGGTGGTGGGAGGCTGAAAAAGGGTGGGAAGCTGGGGGGGCGGAGTGGAGGCTGGAAAGAGGTAGGAGGTTGCAGAGGGGTGGGAAGCTGAATTAAGTAGAGGCCAGCAAAAAGGGAGTTCGGAGGCTATCGAGGGGTGGGAGGCGGGGGGGGGGGGGGGGGCGAGGAGGGGGGAGTAGAGGCCAGAAAAAAAGGGAGGCCGGAAAGGGGTGGGAGGCTGCAGAGGGGTGGGAGGCTGGGGGCGAGAGTAGAGGCCAGAAAAAAGGGGAGGCCGGGGGGTGCGAGTAGAGGCCAGAAAGGCCCGTTTTTGTGGCTTCTTCCCTGTCTTTATCTCTCTTTCCTGCCTTGTTTACTCCTCTGATTCAAGTTCTCTCTCGATCCGTGTGTTCTGCTTCCCACTCATCATATTCTCTCTTTTTCTCTGTCCTGTTCCTGAGGCTTCTTGTCTAGGAAGGCACGTCTCGTATGAGCTCTAAGACAGCCACATGCATTTTCTCTCAGGTGCAGGAGAGCCAAACGATTGGAGTTGCGGAAGAAGAGGGGAAGAGAGAAGGGGAGAGAAACATCTGAAGTGTCAAAGTCTCCCGGCAGCACCGAGAGTGAGAGCTGCGGTGAGTCGTGGGCCCTCGGGGCCCTGTCACCCCTCTTGTGCATCCTGGGCCCTCCCCGGCTCCCTCTCTTTCCCCCACTGCTACGATTATTTTTTTTTTCTGCTCTTGTGTACCTTCTTTCTCCATCTGTCTCTGACTTGTCCCCATCTTTTAGGTCCTCCCTCTTTCTGCCCTGCAGCCCGTGGCATTTTTTTCCTTCTTCCCCTCTTTCTGTTCAGCTCCCGGTTACTAGTTTTGCTTTCCTCCTACTCTGTAGCCTGTCAGTACTTTTGCTGTCTTTGGTGCTCTCTGTCTGGCTCCTCGTCCCTTGATTCGAGGCCTTCCTTCTCGGCTCCGTAGCACGTCACAGATCTACTGCTTTCTCCATGTCTATTCTATTCTATTTCCTCATCTCTCTTTGTCCAGGTCCCTGCCGCTATTCTTTTTTCCTCTGTCATGCTGCAGGGTTTTTTTTTGCATCTCCTTCCTGCTCCCCGTTCTTCATTTTCGGTCTGTGTCCTGCTCCCTCTTCTTCTTTCTGCTGCCGCTCTTGCTCTCTTGCTGCTGCTTCTTTCTCCGTCTCTGTGGGACTGCCTGTCCCCGTCCTTCTCTCGCCGTCCCTTTCCCTGCTTGGTGCTTTCTCGTTCCACCGCCGCTGTCCAGCCACCTGTCACTTTTCTCCTCTCTTGTAGTGGCCTGCACCCTGCTCCTCATTTTTGGCAGCCTCTGCCGAGCAGCGCGTCGCTCCGGGAGGCGACGGACGGACTGTTCGCCGCTGGATCAACGGGCGCAGCTGCGGGAAGGAGTGCCGAGGTGTCGGAGGGGCAGAGGGAGCGTCGGGGGCCCCGACCCCGGAGCAGAGCGGCTCCCGGGACTGGCTGGGTGCGTGACTGAGTAAAGACCTGCGGTCCCTTTTGCCCTGGCGGCTGCGTTTGTGCTTGGTTTGCACGGGACGAGGGGCTGCGCCAGAGGCCAGGGGAGGAGGGGACGGGCTGTGGGGCTGGGGCGACGGCCCCCTGTTCCTGCCGGGGTCCAGCCGTGGGCCGGGGCCGGGGGAGCCCCAGGTGCAGGCAGCGGGGCTGATGGCGACGGCCCCTCCCTGTGCCGGTGGAGGGCCCGGTGCTGCCGTGGCGCGGGTGGCCGTGGAGGGGCCGGTGCTGCCGTGGCGCGGGTGGCCGTGGAGGGGCCGGTACGATCGCTGCTGCCACCCGGTGAGCAAAGTTCGGTACTGCGGCTCGGGCGGCGCCAATGCGCGGTGGCGCCGTGTCCAAGAGCTCGCTGCTGCCACCCGGTGAGCAAAGTTCGGTACTGCGGCTCGGGCGGCGCCAATGCGCGGTGGCGCCGTGTCCAAGAGCTCGCTGCTGCCACCCGGTGAGCAAAGTTCGGTACTGCCGCTCGAGTGGCGCAGGTGCTTTGCGCGCTGGGAGGAGCCGTGCCCTGTGTGTCCGGCGCTGCAATAAGGAACGCCTGCCTGCTTGCTGAAGTGCCCAAAGGGCTTCAGAGAGTCTTTGTGTTTGCCCAGTGACGGCATGGTGGGCTCCAGCCGTGGGCCGGGGCCGGAAGAGCCCCAGGTGCGGGCAGCGGGGCTGATGGCGACGGCCCCTCCCTCTGCCGGTAGAGGGCCCGGTGCTGCCGTGCCGGGCCCGATGCGAGCCGAAGGAGGAGCGGAGCCATAGCCGGGTTGCGGCTGCAGCGAGGGAGAAGGTGAGCGCGGGGTATGGGGGGGGGGGTTGGATGGAGCGGCGGGTCCCGGGGAAAAGCCCCCGGGAGGGCGGGGTCCGTGTCGGGGGCAAGGAGCGATGGGGGTGCGGCGCCGTGTCGGAGCCGCGAGTCGGGGTCTGCTCGGAGCCGGAGCCGGCGCTGGGAGCCGCCCCCGCCCCCGCAGGCACCGCCCCCGCCCCCGCAGGCGCCGCCCCCGCCCCCGCAGGCGCCGCCCTTGCCCCCGCAGGCGCCGCCCTTGCCCCCGCAGGCGCCGCCCTTGCCCCCGCAGGCGCCGCCCTTGCCCCCGCTGGCGCCGCCCCCGCCCCCGCTGGCGCCGCCCCCGCCCCCGCTGGCGCCGCCCCCGCCCCCGCTGGCGCCGCCCCCGCCCCCGCTGGCGCCGCCCCCGCCCCCGCTGGCGCCGCCCCCGCCCCCGCTGGCGCCGCCCCCGCCCCCGCTGGCGCCGCCCCCGCCCCCGCTGGCGCCGCCCCCGCCCCCGCTGGCGCCGCCCCCGCCCCCGCTGGCGCCGCCCCCGCCCCCGCTGGCGCCGCCCCCGCCCCCGCTGGCGCCGCCCCCGCCCCCGCTGGCGCCGCCCCCGCCCCCGCTGGCGCCGCCCCCGCCCCCGCTGGCGCCGCCCCCGCCCCCGCTGGCGCCGCCCCCGCCCCCGCTGGCGCCGCCCACGCTGGCGCCGCCCCCGGCCCCGCTGGCGCCGCCCCCGGTCCCGCTGGCGCCGCCCCCTGGCCGCAACGCGGTACTGCAGCCCGGCGTTCGGCTCAGAGTGTGGCCCCTCCGGCGCGCCGTCGGCTCGTGGCGCATGCGCGGTGCGGCGGAGCAGCATGGCGGCGGGCTGGTGTCCGGTGCCGGGGCGGCGGGGGAGCAGAGAGGCCAGCGGTGAGGCGCGGGCTCCCCTCCAGCGGGTGCGGGGGTGCGTGGTGGCTGCTCGAGGGTGGTGGGATGGGAAGCTTGGAGCCGGCCGCTGCGGCAGGCTGCAGGAGGCGAGCCGGGTGCGGGCAGCCCCGGGGCCAGAGGCGGGAGGTGACGGAAGGGAATGGGAGAAGGAGGCGGGCACCCCCCCCCCCCCCCAAGTCGGCAGTGCTCCCCCGGCCCCGCTCGCCCCGCGCAGCCGCCCCCAGCTGCAGCACGTCCCCTGAAGCCTGTGTCCCGGAGCGCCCGGCCTCCCCCAAGGCCCGTGGTGCGGGCTGCCTCGGCCTCCCTGAACGCGGTCGCCGCTGCTTGTTTATGTGTGGCAGGGGCTGCGCTGAGGACGCGTTTGTCCGTTCGTGCCCTGGGGATGCCGTTGGCTGCGCCCGCTCCAGGCTTGTGTGGGCTGCGTGTGCCGGGCCTCGCTGTGCTGGCGGCGTGGGGGCGAAAAGGGAGAGGCGGAGCGCTGAGTGGCTGCGGACAAGAGGTGGCGCGGCTGAAGCTGGAGAGTCCCGAGAAGGCTGAAGAAGAAGAAGAAATGGAAGGCCAGCTGGCTGGCAGCTGCCTGGCGCTGCGGGTGAGGAAGGCTCCGTCTTGGTAGCCCGCAGCAGGCCAGGCCGCCAGCGTGCCCCGCAGGGTCTGTATGTGTCACCAGCAGCAGCATGGTCCGGTTGTGGAGCGCGCGAGCGCGGCTGCGTGCGTAGGGAGCCTTGTCTCGTAAGAGCTGCGAGACATGGACGTTTTGTCTTAGGTGGGGGACAGCCAAGCGACCGGAGTTACGGAAGAGGAATGGAGGAGAGCAGGACGGAGAAGCGTCTGAAGCGGCAGAGTCTCCCGGGAGCGCGGAGAGCGAGAGCCGCGGTGAGTGGCGGGCCCTCGGGGCCCTGTCGCCCCTCTTCTGCGTCCCGGGCCCTCCCCTGGATCCTTCTCTCTCCCACGCTGCTGTGATTTTTTTTTTTTTTCTTTTTCCTTTTGTTTTCCTTTCCCTGTACCTCCCGTCTTCTGTCTGTGTGTGTGCTCTGCTCCCTCTCCCTCTTTTTCTCCCTTCAGAATTTCTCTAGCCGGCTCCCTGTCTCTATTTCTCTGTCCTGCTGGCTGTCCGGTCGTTTCTTGCTGTACCTCCCTGTCCAGCCGGCTCTCTTTTTGCTCTCCCTTTTTGCCTTTCTCTCCTTCTCTGTCCTGCTTCGTGGCCCTTTCTTCTCTTTCTCTCCCTCTCTGTTCTCTAGCCCCTTGCTGGTTTGTTTTGGGGTTTCCCTGCACACACGCCCCCCGCCCCTTTCTTGGTCTCTTTGTCTAGATCTGACCCTTTCTTTGTTTCTCGGTCCCTTTTTTCCTGTTCACTGTCCTTTTTCTCTCTCTGTCTGTGTCCCCTGCGCTCCGTTGCCATCTTTATCTCTCCTTTCTTCTTCATCTCCTCCCCCTGCCCCCGTCTCTCTCTCCCTCTTTCGCGCTCACCGGCCCTACATTTTCGTGCTCCGTCTCTGCAAGGCTCCTCGTCCCTGTATTTCTTGATTTCTCTACCTCTCTGGCGTTTCCTTTCGACCCTTCTTTCTCTCTGAGCTTCTCGGTCTTCTCCCTTGTCTTATTTTCCTCTTCCTAGTGCTCTGCCCTGCTCCCCATCGCTTATTTTCTCTCTCCGTTTCTCTGCCCTGCTCCCCGTCCCTGTCTGTCTTTCTCCGTCCCCCTCTGCTGCTCCACAGCAGAGTTTTTCCTTTCTCCGGCTCTCTGACCCGCTCCCCGCCCACCCAGGTTGACCGTCCCAGGTTTTGTTCTGCGTCTCCATCCTGCCGCTGTCCTCATCTATCCTTTTGTGCCCTTCTCTTTCTGTCTCTTTTCGTGTGTCCCCGCTGCTTTTTTTCCCATCTCTGTCCAGCTCCCTGTCCCTTTCCTTTTTCCTCTTGCTGTCCTTTTGCCCTGCTTCCTCTTGCTGTTTTTTCTGCCTTTCTCTCTCTGCGCCATTCCCTCTCCCATCCTTTCTTTCTCGATCCCCCTGTGCAGCTCGCTGTCCCTTGTTTCCTTTCTCTCTTCCTCGGTATTTTTTTTCTTTCTCCATACCTCTCTCCCGCTGCCCGTCACGGTCGCATTTCTCCCCCCAACGCTGTCCTGCTCTGTCCCTTTTCTCTCTCTCTGTCGTTTTGTCCCGCTCCCTGTGTTTGTTTTTTAATTCCTCCCTCAGGGTCCCTCAGCCCGGTGCTGTTTTTTCCCTTCTCCGCCTCTGTCTCCTGCTGCCCAGCTGAGGCTTTTCCCCCTCCGTCTCTGTCCTGCTCCCCCGTCTCTTACTTGTGCCTGTCTTTCACTTTGTCCTGCCTCCTTGTCCCCTTTTTCTCTCTCAGTATCACCTTGTCCCGCTCCCTGTCCCTGTCTTTCTCTGACAATCTGTCCCGCTCCTTGTCCTTCTCTTTCCCTTTGCTGTTATTCCCCGTCCTTGTTCTGGCCTTTCTTCCTTCTCTTTCTGTCCTGCTGCCCCAGTGCCTCTTTTTCCACCGCTGTCCTGCTCCCTGGCCCTTGTTTCCTCTCGCCGTCCCTCTGTCCTGCTTCCTGTCCCCAGTTTTTCTGTCTCTCTTTCTCGATCCTGCTGCCTGTCCGGTCGTTTCTTGCTGTACCTGCCTGTGCAGCCGGCTCTCCCTTTTTGCCTTTCTCTCCTTCTCTTCCTGCTTCCCGGCCCGTTCTTGTCTTCCTCTCTGTCTGTCCTCTATCCCCTTGCTGGTTTGTGTTGGGGTTCCAACCCTGACCACCCACCCCCTTCTTCGTCTGACCCTTTCTTTGTTTCTTAGTACGTTTCTTCCTGTTGCCTGTCCTTTTTCTCTCTCTGTCAGTGTGTCCTGCACTGCGTGGGACGGTGGTGGGAGGCTGAAAAAGGGTGGGAAGCTGGGGGGGCGGAGTGGAGGCTGGAAAGAGGTAGGAGGTTGCAGAGGGGTGGGAAGCTGAATTAAGTAGAGGCCAGCAAAAAGGGAGTTCGGAGGCTATCGAGGGGTGGGAGGCGGGGGGGGGGGGGGGGCGAGGAGGGGGGAGTAGAGGCCAGAAAAAAAGGGAGGCCGGAAAGGGGTGGGAGGCTGCAGAGGGGTGGGAGGCTGGGGGCGAGAGTAGAGGCCAGAAAAAAGGGGAGGCCGGGGGGTGCGAGTAGAGGCCAGAAAGGCCCGTTTTTGTGGCTTCTTCCCTGTCTTTATCTCTCTTTCCTGCCTTGTTTACTCCTCTGATTCAAGTTCTCTCTCGATCCGTGTGTTCTGCTTCCCACTCATCATATTCTCTCTTTTTCTCTGTCCTGTTCCTGAGGCTTCTTGTCTAGGAAGGCACGTCTCGTATGAGCTCTAAGACAGCCACATGCATTTTCTCTCAGGTGCAGGAGAGCCAAACGATTGGAGTTGCGGAAGAAGAGGGGAAGAGAGAAGGGGAGAGAAACATCTGAAGTGTCAAAGTCTCCCGGCAGCACCGAGAGTGAGAGCTGCGGTGAGTCGTGGGCCCTCGGGGCCCTGTCACCCCTCTTGTGCATCCTGGGCCCTCCCCGGCTCCCTCTCTTTCCCCCACTGCTACGATTATTTTTTTTTTCTGCTCTTGTGTACCTTCTTTCTCCATCTGTCTCTGACTTGTCCCCATCTTTTAGGTCCTCCCTCTTTCTGCCCTGCAGCCCGTGGCATTTTTTTCCTTCTTCCCCTCTTTCTGTTCAG
The DNA here is from genome assembly GCF_030867145.1 of Opisthocomus hoazin. NCBI lineage: Eukaryota > Metazoa > Chordata > Aves > Opisthocomiformes > Opisthocomidae > Opisthocomus > Opisthocomus hoazin. Next base: position 52,492 of record NW_027448749.1, read on the forward strand.
CTCCCGGTTACTAGTTTTGCTTTCCTCCTACTCTGTAGCCTGTCAGTACTTTTGCTGTCTTTGGTGCTCTCTGTCTGGCTCCTCGTCCCTTGATTCGAGGCCTTCCTTCTCGGCTCCGTAGCACGTCACAGATCTACTGCTTTCTCCATGTCTATTCTATTCTATTTCCTCATCTCTCTTTGTCCAGGTCCCTGCCGCTATTCTTTTTTCCTCTGTCATGCTGCAGGGTTTTTTTTTGCATCTCCTTCCTGCTCCCCGTTCTTCACTTTCGGTCTGTGTCCTGCTCCCTCTTCTTCTTTCTGCTGCCGCTCTTGCTCTCTTGCTGCTGCTTCTTTCTCCGTCTCTGTGGGACTGCCTGTCCCCGTCCTTCTCTCGCCGTCCCTTTCCCTGCTTGGTGCTTTCTCGTTCCACCGCCGCTGTCCAGCCACCTGTCACTTTTCTCCTCTCTTGTAGTGGCCTGCACCCTGCTCCTCATTTTTGGCAGCCTCTGCCGAGCAGCGCGTCGCTCCGGGAGGCGACGGACGGACTGTTCGCCGCTGGATCAACGGGCGCAGCTGCGGGAAGGAGTGCCGAGGTGTCGGAGGGGCAGAGGGAGCGTCAGGGGCCCCGACCCCGGAGCAGAGCGGCTCCCGGGACTGGCTGGGTGCGTGACTGAGTAAAGACCTGCGGTCCCTTTTGCCCTGGCGGCTGCGTTTGTGCTTGGTTTGCACGGGACGAGGGGCTGCGCCAGAGGCCAGGGGAGGAGGGGACGGGCTGTGGGGCTGGGGCGACGGCCCCCTGTTCCTGCCGGGGTCCAGCCGTGGGCCGGGGCCGGGGGAGCCCCAGGTGCAGGCAGCGGGGCTGATGGCGACGGCCCCTCCCTGTGCCGGTGGAGGGCCCGGTGCTGCCGTGGCGCGGGTGGCCGTGGAGGGGCCGGTGCTGCCGTGGCGCGGGTGGCCGTGGAGGGGCCGGTACGATCGCTGCTGCCACCCGGTGAGCAAAGTTCGGTACTGCGGCTCGGGTGGCGCCGTGTCCAAGGGCTCGCTGCTGCCACCCGGTGAGCAAAGTTCGGTACTGCGGCTCGGGCGGCGCCAATGCGCGGTGGCGCCGTGTCCAAGAGCTCGCTGCTGCCACCCGGTGAGCAAAGTTCGGTACTGCCGCTCGAGTGGCGCAGGTGCTTTGCGCGCTGGGAGGAGCCGTGCCCTGTGTGTCCGGCGCTGCAATAAGGAACGCCTGCCTGCTTGCTGAAGTGCCCAAAGGGCGTCAGAGAGTCTTTGTGTTTGCCCAATGACGGCATCGTGGGCTCCAGCCGTGGGCCGGGGCCGGAAGAGCCCCAGGTGCGGGCAGCGGGGCTGATGGCGACGGCCCCTCCCTCTGCCGGTAGAGGGCCCGGTGCTGCCGTGCCGGGCCCGATGCGAGCCGAAGGAGGAGCGGAGCCATAGCCGGGTTGCGGCTGCAGCGAGGGAGAAGGTGAGCGCGGGGTATGGGGGGGGGGGTTGGATGGAGCGGCGGGTCCCGGGGAAAAGCCCCCGGGAGGGCGGGGTCCGTGTCGGGGGCAAGGAGCGATGGGGGTGCGGCGCCGTGTCGGAGCCGCGAGTCGGGGTCTGCTCGGAGCCGGAGCCGGCGCTGGGAGCCGCCCCCGCCCCCGCTGGCGCCGCCCCCTCTCCCGCTGGCGCCGCCCCCTCTCCCGCTGGCGCCGCCCCCTCTCCCGCTGGCGCCGCCCCCTCTCCCGCTGGCGCCGCCCCCTCTCCCGCTGGCGCCGCCCCCGCCCCCGCTGGCGCCGCCCCCGCCCCCGCTGGCGCCGCCCCCGCCCCCGCTGGCGCCGCCCCCGCCCCCGCTGGCGCCGCCCCCGCCCCCGCTGGCGCCGCCCCCGCCCCCGCTGGCGCCGCCCCCGCCCCCGCCCCCGCTGGCGCCGCCCCCGGCCCCGCTGGCGCCGCCCCCGGCCCCGCTGGCGCCGCCCCCGGCCCCGCTGGCGCCGCCCCCGGCCCCGCTGGCGCCGCCCCCGCCCCCGCTGGCGCCGCCCCCGCCCCCGCTGGCGCCGCCCCCGCCCCCGCTGGCGCCGCCCCCGCCCCCGCTGGCGCCGCCCCCGCCCCCGCTGGCGCCGCCCCCGCCCCCGCTGGCGCCGCTGGCGCCGCCCCCGCCCCCGCTGGCGCCGCCCCCGCCCCCGCCGCCCCCGCTGGCACCGCCCCCGCCCCCGCTGGCGCCGCCCCGGCCCCGCTGGCGCCGCCCCCTGGCCGCAACGCGGTACTGCAGCCCGGCGTTCGGCTCAGAGTGTGGCCCCTCCGGCGCGCCGTCGGCTCGTGGCGCATGCGCGGTGCAGCGGAGCAGCATGGCGGCGGGCTGGTGTTCGGTGCCGGGGCGGCGGGGGAGCAGAGAGGCCAGCGGTGAGGCGCGGGCTCTCCTCCAGCGGGTGCGGGGGTGCGTGGTGGCTGCTCGAGGGTGGTGGGACGGGAAGCTTGGAGCCGGCCGCTGCGGCAGGCTGCAGGAGGCGAGCCGGGTGCGGGCAGCCCCGGGGCCAGAGGCGGGAGGTGACGGAAGGGAATGGGAGAAGGAGGCGGGCACCCCCCCCCCCCCCAAGTCGGCAGTGCTCCCCCGGCCCCGCTCGCCCCGCGCAGCCGCCCCCAGCTGCAGCACGTCCCCTGAAGCCTGTGTCCCGGAGCGCCCGGCCTCCCCCAAGGCCCGTGGTGCGGGCTGCCTCGGCCTCCCTGAACGCGGTCGCCGCTGCTTGTTTATGTGTGGCAGTGGCCGCGCTGAGTTCGCGTTTGTCCGTTCGTGCCCTGGGGATGCCGTTGGCTGCGCCCGCTCCGGGCTTGTGTGGGCTGCGTGTGCCGGGCCCCGCTGTGCTGGCGGCGTGGGGGCGAAAAGGGAGAGGCGGAGCGCTGAGTGGCTGCGGACAGGAGGTGGCGCGGCTGAAGCTGGAGAGTCCCGAGAAGGCTGAAGAAGAAGAAGAAATGGAAGGCCAGCTGGCTGGCAGCTGCCTGGCGCTGCGGGTGAGGAAGGCTCCGTCTTGGTAGCCCGCAGCAGGCCAGGCCGCCAGCGTGCCCCGCAGGGTCTGTATGTGTCACCAGCAGCAGCATGGTCCGGTTGTGGAGCGCGCGAGCGCGGCTGCGTGTGTAGGGAGCCTTGTCTCGTAAGAGCTGCGAGACATGGACGTTTTGTCTTAGGTGGGGGACAGCCAAGCGACCGGAGTTACGGAAGAGGAATGGAGGAGAGCAGGACGGAGAAGCGTCTGAAGCGGCAGAGTCTCCCGGGAGCGCGGAGAGCGAGAGCTGCGGTGAGTGGCGGGCCCTCGGGGCCCTGTCGCCCCTCTTCTGCGTCCCGAGCCCTCCCCTGGATCCTTCTCTCTCCCACGCTGCTGTGATTTTTTTTTTTTTTTTCTTTTTCCTTTTGTTTTCCTTTCCCTGTACCTCCCGTCTTCTGTCTGTGTGTGTGTTCTGCTCCCTCTCCCTCTTTTTCTCCCTTCAGAATTTCTCTAGCCGGCTCCCTGTCTCTATTTGTCTGTCCTGCTGGCTGTCCGGTCGTTTCTTGCTGTACCTCCCTGTCCAGCCGGCTCTCTTTTTGCTCTCCCTTTTTGCCTTTCTCTCCTTCTCTGTCCTGCTTCATGGCCCTTTCTTCTCTTTCTCTCCCTCTCTGTTCTCTAGCCCCTTGCTGGTTTGTTTTGGGGTTTCCCTGCACACACGCCCCCCGCCCCTTTCTTGGTCTCTTTGTCTAGATCTGACCCTTTCTTTGTTTCTCGGTCCCTTTTTTCCTGTTCACTGTCCTTTTTCTCTCTCTGTCTGTGTCCCCTGCGCTCCGTTGCCATCTTTATCTCTCCTTTCTTCTTCATCTCCTCCCCCTGCCCCCGTCTCTCTCTCCCTCTTTCGCGCTCACCGGCCCTACATTTTCGTGCTCCGTCTCTGCAAGGCTCCTCGTCCCTGTATTTCTTGATTTCTCTACCTCTCTGCTTGATTTCTCTACCTCTCTGGCGTTTCCTTTCGACCCTTCTTTCTCTCTGAGCTTCTCGGTCTTGTCCCTTGTCTTATTTTCCTCTTCCTAGTGCTCTGCCCTGCTCCCCATCGCTTATTTTCTCTCTCCGTTTCTCTGCCCTGCTCCCCGTCCCTGTCTTTCTTTCTCCGTCCCCCTCTGCTGCTCCACAGCAGTGTTTTTCCTTTCTCCAGCGCTCTGACCTGCTCCCCACCCCCCTGCCCCCTTTTTCTCTCTGTCATTCTTCCTGCTTCCCTGGACCTCTCTCTCTGCAATCTCGAGTCCTACTCCCTGTTTGTATCCCACTGTCCTGGTCCCCATCCCTCTCTTTGCCTCTCTATCCCTTTGTCCCTGTTTTTTCTTTCTCCGTCTCTCTGCCCTGCTGCCTAGTTCTGTCCGGTTCCCTTTCTGTTTGCTGGGTTGTTTTTTTTTTTCTCTCTTCATTCTTCTGCTTTGCTCTGTGTTCCCTCCCTCTCACTCCTGCAGCGTCCTGCTGTGTGTTACCTGTCCTTCTCCCTCTTGATATTTTTGCTCTTGCTCTGTCCCTCTGTCCTGCTGCCTGGAAGTAATTTTTTCTTCTCTGCATTTCTGTTCTTCTGACCATGGCTGTTTTTTCATTCTCCACCTCTCTCTCTCCTGCTCGCCAGCCTCGCCTTTCTCTCCCTGACGTTCTTTCCTCTTCCCAGTCCCTCTGCTTTTGTGTATCCTTGCACTCCACTCCCTCTGTCACGCTGTCTTGCTCCCCATCCCTCCCTTTCCTTTCTACCCTTCCGATGTCTGTGTCCCCCAAGCCCGCTTTGTACGTGTCCCTGTCAACACCCTTCTGTCACTCTTCTTCCCTTGCTGCTCTTGCTCTTTTTCTCTCTCTTCCTCTGTGCTGCGGCCCATCGCTGTTTTTAACTCCTCCATCCCTTTGTCCCGCTCCCTGTCCTTGTCAGTTTTGCCCTGTGCTCCAGGCTTTCCTTGTTTTCTGCATCTCTGTCCTTTTCCCTGTACCCTTTTTCTCTCTGCTCCTCAGTCCTTCTGCCTCGTCTTGTTTTTCTCTTTCTGCCGTCCCTCTCTTTTTGTCTGTGACCCTCTGTGCTCTTCTCCTTCTCCCTCTCAGTTTGCGGTTGTCCTATGTGTCCCCCTCTCTGTCTCTCTCTTCTGCTGTCCTGCTCCCCAGCCCCGTTATTTATTGCTTCACCCCTCGGTCTTGCTCTCAGTCCCTGTTTTCTCTCGTGCTCCGCCTCGCTGCCGTTCTCTCTGTTGCTCTCGTTTGCTGTCTGTCCCAGCGTCCTGCTCCCTGTCGCGCTCTCTGTTTCACAGTCTGACGTCGTGTCCCTCACCTGTTTTCTCTCTCACTCTGTCCTTCCTCCTGGCTTTTCCTTGTCCCTCTGGCCTCTTACTCGTCGCTACTTTTTTCTTCCTTTCTCTACCTCTCTGCCTCTGCCCTGTCGCTTTCTTCCTCTCTCTCTCTGCAATGTTTCTTTCTCCATCTGTGCCCCCCTCCCTGTCCCTTTTCTCTTGTTCTCTCTGTCCTCCATCCTCCCCGTAACTCTTTGTCTGTGTATCTCCATACTGCTGCCTGTCCCTTTGTTTCTCGCTATATGCCCCTGTCCAGCTTGCTGTCCCGTTGTTCTCCTCTGTGCTGAACCGTGGCCTTTTCTATCATCCTGCAGCCCATCACCGATTTTACTTTCTCCACCTCTTTGGCCTGATCTGTGTGTCTCCTGCCCCCGTCCATCTGGCTTGTTCGCTCTACTTGTGTCTCCCTCCAGTGTTCTTTATTCCTCCGATTCAGTTTCTCTCTTGATCCATCAGTTCTGCTGCCCGCTCGTCGTTCTCTGTCTCTCTCTCTTTCCCTCTGTGCTGTTCCTGCGCGTAGCGCGCGAGCAAGCGCGGCTACGTGCCTGGGGATCCTTGTCTCGTAAGAGCTGCGAGACATGGACGTTTTCTCTTAGGTGGGGGACAGCCAAGCGACCGGAGTTATGGAAGAGGAATGGAGGAGAGCAGGAGAGAGAAGCGTCTGAAGCGGCAGAGTCTCCCGGGAGCGCGGAGAGCGAGAGCCGCGGTGAGTGGCGGGCCCTCGGGGCCCTGTCGCCCCTCTTCTGCGTCCCGAGCCCTCCCCTGGATCCTTCTCTCTCCCACGCTGCTGTGATTTTTTTTTTTTTTTCTTTTTCCTTTTGTTTTCCTTTCCCTGTACCTCCCGTCTTCTGTCTGTGTGTGTGTTCTGCTCCCTCTCCCTCTTTTTCTCCCTTCAGAATTTCTCTAGCCGGCTCCCTGTCTCTATTTGTCTGTCCTGCTGGCTGTCCGGTCGTTTCTTGCTGTACCTCCCTGTCCAGCCGGCTCTCTTTTTGCTCTCCCTTTTTGCCTTTCTCTCCTTCTCTGTCCTGCTTCGTGGCCCTTTCTTCTCTTTCTCTCCCTCTCTGTTCTCTAGCCCCTTGCTGGTTTGTTTTGGGGTTTCCCTGCACACACGCCCCCCGCCCCTTTCTTGGTCTCTTTGTCTAGATCTGACCCTTTCTTTGTTTCTTGGTCCCTTTTTTCCTGTTCACTGTCCTTTTTCTCTCTCTGTCTGTGTCCCCTGCGCTCCGTTGCCATCTTTATCTCTCCTTTCTTCTTCATCTCCTCCCCCTGCCCCCGTCTCTCTCTCCCTCTTTCGCGCTCACCGGCCCTACATTTTCGTGCTCCGTCTCTGCAAGGCTCCTCGTCCCTGTATTTCTTGATTTCTCTACCTCTCTGGCGTTTCCTTTCGACCCTTCTTTCTCTCTGAGCTCCTCGGTCTTCTCCCTTGTCTTATTTTCCTCTTCCTAGTGCTCTGCCCTGCTCCCCATCGCTTATTTTCTCTCTCCGTTTCTCTGCCCTGCTCCCCGTCCCTGTCTGTCTTTCTCCATCCCCCTCTGCTGCTCCACAGCAGAGTTTTTCCTTTCTCCGGCTCTCTGACCCGCTCCCCGCCCACCCAGGTTGACCGTCCCAGGTTTTGTTCTGCGTCTCCATCCTGCCGCTGTCCTCATCTATCCTTTTGTGCCCTTCTCTTTCTGTCTCTTTTCGTGTGTCCCCGCTGCTTTTTTTCCCATCTCTGTCCAGCTCCCTGTCCCTTTCCTTTTTCCTCTTGCTGTCCTTTTGCCCTGCTTCCTCTTGCTGTTTTTTCTGCCTTTCTCTCTCTGCGCCATTCCCTCTCCCATCCTTTCTTTCTCGATCCCCCTGTGCAGCTCGCTGTCCCTTGTTTCCTTTCTCTCTTCCTCGGTATTTTTTTTCTTTCTCCATACCTCTCTCCCGCTGCCCGTCACGGTCGCATTTCTCCCCCCAACGCTGTCCTGCTCTGTCCCTTTTCTCTCTCTCTGTCGTTTTGTCCCGCTCCCTGTGTTTGTTTTTTAATTCCTCCCTCAGGGTCCCTCAGCCCGGTGCTGTTTTTTCCCTTCTCCGCCTCTGTCTCCTGCTGCCCAGCTGAGGCTTTTCCCCCTCCGTCTCTGTCCTGCTCCCCCGTCTCTTACTTGTGCCTGTCTTTCACTTTGTCCTGCCTCCTTGTCCCCTTTTTCTCTCTCAGTATCACCTTGTCCCGCTCCCTGTCCCTGTCTTTCTCTGACAATGTGTCCCGCTCCTTGTCCTTCTCTTTCCCTTTGCTGTTATTCCCCGTCCTTGTTCTGGCCTTTCTTCCTTCTCTTTCTGTCCTACTGCCCCAGTGCCTCTTTTTCCACCGCTGTCCTGCTCCCTGGCCCTTGTTTCCTCTCGCCGTCCCTCTGTCCTGCTTCCTGTCCCCAGTTTTTCTGTCTCTCTTTCTCGATCCTGCTGCCTGTCCGGTCGTTTCTTGCTGTACCTGCCTGTGCAGCCGGCTCTCCCTTTTTGCCTTTCTCTCCTTCTCTTCCTGCTTCCCGGCCCGTTCTTGTCTTCCTCTCTGTCTGTCCTCTATCCCCTTGCTGGTTTGTGTTGGGGTTCCAACCCTGACCACCCACCCCCTTCTTCGTCTGACCCTTTCTTTGTTTCTTAGTACGTTTCTTCCTGTTGCCTGTCCTTTTTCTCTCTCTGTCAGTGTGTCCTGCACTGCGTGGGACGGTGGTGGGAGGCTGAAAAAGGGTGGGAAGCTGGGGGGGCGGAGTGGAGGCTGGAAAGAGGTAGGAGGTTGCAGAGGGGTGGGAAGCTGAATTAAGTAGAGGCCAGCAAAAAGGGAGTTAGGAGGCTATCGAGGGGTGGGAGGCGGGGGGGGGGGGGGGGGGGCGAGGAGGGGGGAGTAGAGGCCAGGAAAAAAAAGGAGGCCGGAAAGGGGTGGGAGGCTGCAGAGGGGTGGGAGGCCGGGGGCGAGAGTAGAGGCCAGAAAAAAAGGGAGGCCGGAAAGGGATGGGAGGCTGCAGAGGGGTGGGAGGCTGGGGGCGAGAGTAGAGGCCAGAAAAAAAAGGAGGCCGGGGGGTGCGAGTAGAGGCCAGAAAGGCCCTTTTTTGTGGCTTCTTCCCTGTCTTTATCTCTCTTTCCTGCCTTGTTTACTCCTCTGATTCAAGTTCTCTCTCGATCCGTGTGTTCTGCTTCCCACTCATCATATTCTCTCTTTTTCTCTGTCCTGTTCCTGAGGCTTCTTGTCTAGGAAGCCACGTCTCGTATGAGCTCTAAGACAGCCACATGCATTTTCTCTCAGGTGCAGGAGAGCCAAACGATTGGAGTTGCGGAAGAAGAGGGGAAGAGAGAAGGGGAGAGAAACATCTGAAGTGTCAAAGTCTCCCGGCAGCACCGAGAGTGAGAGCTGCGGTGAGTCGTGGGCCCTCGGGGCCCTGTCACCCCTCTTCTGCATCCTGGGCCCTCCCCGGCTCCCTCTCTTTCCCCCACTGCTACGATTATTTTTTTTTTCTGCTCTTGTGTACCTTCTTTCTCCATCTGTCTCTGACTTGTCCCCATCTTTTAGGTCCTCCCTCTTTCTGCCCTGCAGCCCGTGGCATTTTTTTCCTTCTTCCCCTCTTTCTGTTCAGCTCCCGGTTACTAGTTTTGCTTTCCTCCTACTCTGTAGCCTGTCAGTACTTTTGCTGTCTTTGGTGCTCTCTGTCTGGCTCCTCGTCCCTTGATTCGAGGCCTTCCTTCTCGGCTCCGTAGCACGTCACAGATCTACTGCTTTCTCCATGTCTATTCTATTCTATTTCCTCATCTCTCTTTGTCCAGGTCCCTGCCGCTATTCTTTTTTCCTCTGTCATGCTGCAGGGTTTTTTTTTGCATCTCCTTCCTGCTCCCCGTTCTTCATTTTCGGTCTGTGTCCTGCTCCCTCTTCTTCTTTCTGCTGCCGCTCTTGCTCTCTTGCTGCTGCTTCTTTCTCCGTCTCTGTGGGACTGCCTGTCCCCGTCCTTCTCTCGCCGTCCCTTTCCCTGCTTGGTGCTTTCTCGTTCCACCGCCGCTGTCCAGCCACCTGTCACTTTTCTCCTCTCTTGTAGTGGCCTGCACCCTGCTCCTCATTTTTGGCAGCCTCTGCCGAGCAGCGCGTCTCTCCGGGAGGCGACGGACGGACTGTTCGCCGCTGGATCAACGGGCGCAGCTGCGGGAAGGAGTGCCGAGGTGTCGGAGGGGCAGAGGGAGCGTCGGGGGCCCCGACCCCGGAGCAGAGCGGCTCCCGGGACTGGCTGGGTGCGTGACTGAGTAAAGACCTGCGGTCCCTTTTGCCCTGGCGGCTGCGTTTGTGCTTGGTTTGCACGGGACGAGGGGCTGCGCCAGAGGCCAGGGGAGGAGGGGACGGGCAGCGGGGCTGATGGCGACGGCCCCTCCCTGTGCCGGTGGAGGGCCCGGTGCTGCCGTGGCGCGGGTGGCCGTGGAGGGGCCGGTGCTGCCGTGGCGCGGGTGGCCGTGGAGGGGCCGGTACGATCGCTGCTGCCACCCGGTGAGCAAAGTTCGGTACTGCGGCTCGGGCGGCGCCAATGCGCGGTGGCGCCGTGTCCAAGGGCTCGCTGCTGCCACCCGGTGAGCAAAGTTCGGTACTGCGGCTCGGGCGGCGCCAATGCGCGGTGGCGCCGTGTCCAAGAGCTCGCTGCTGCCACCCGGTGAGCAAAGTTCGGTACTGCCGCTCGAGTGGCGCAGGTGCTTTGCGCGCTGGGAGGAGCCGTGCCCTGTGTGTCCGGCGCTGCAATAAGGAACGCCTGCCTGCTTGCTGAAGTGCCCAAAGGGCTTCAGAGAGTCTTTGTGTTTGCCCAATGACGGCATGGTGGGCTCCAGCCGTGGGCCGGGGCCGGAAGAGCCCCAGGTGCGGGCAGCGGGGCTGATGGCGACGGCCCCTCCCTCTGCCGGTAGAGGGCCCGGTGCTGCCGTGCCGGGCCCGATGCGAGCCGAAGGAGGAGCGGAGCCATAGCCGGGTTGCGGCTGCAGCGAGGGAGAAGGTGAGCGCGGGGTATGGGGGGGGGGGTTGGATGGAGCGGCGGGTCCCGGGGAAAAGCCCCCGGGAGGGCGGGGTCCGTGTCGGGGGCAAGGAGCGATGGGGGTGCGGCGCCGTGTCGGAGCCGCGAGTCGGGGTCTGCTCGGAGCCGGAGCCGGCGCTGGGAGCCGCCCCCGCCCCCGCTGGCGCCGCCCCCGCCCCCGCTGGCGCCGCCCCCGCCCCCGCTGGCGCCGCCCCCTCTCCCGCTGGCGCCGCCCCCTCTCCCGCTGGCGCCGCCCCCTCTCCCGCTGGCGCCGCCCCCTCTCCCGCTGGCGCCGCCCCCGCCCCCGCTGGCGCCGCCCCCGCCCCCGCTGGCGCCGCCCCCGCCCCCGCTGGCACCGCCCCCGCCCCCGCTGGCGCCGCCCCCGCCCCCGCTGGCGCCGCCCCCGCCCCCGCTGGCGCCGCCCCCGCCCCCGCTGGCGCCGCCCCCGCCCCCGCTGGCGCCGCCCCCGGCCCCGCTGGCGCCGCCCCCGGCCCCGCTGGCGCCGCCCCCGGCCCCGCTGGCACCGCCCCCGCCCCCGCTGGCGCCGCCCCCGCCCCCGCTGGCGCCGCCCCCGCCCCCGCTGGCGCCGCCCCCGCCCCCGCCCCCGCTGGCGCCGCCCCCGCCCCCGCTGGCGCCGCTGGCGCCGCCCCCGCCCCCGCTGGCGCCGCCCCCGCCCCCGCCGCCCCCGCTGGCACCGCCCCCGCCCCCGCTGGCGCCGCCCCGGCCCCGCTGGCGCCGCCCCCTGGCCGCAACGCGGTACTGCAGCCCGGCGTTCGGCTCAGAGTGTGGCCCCTCCGGCGCGCCGTCGGCTCGTGGCGCATGCGCGGTGCAGCGGAGCAGCATGGCGGCGGGCTGGTGTTCGGTGCCGGGGCGGCGGGGGAGCAGAGAGGCCAGCGGTGAGGCGCGGGCTCTCCTCCAGCGGGTGCGGGGGTGCGTGGTGGCTGCTCGAGGGTGGTGGGACGGGAAGCTTGGAGCCGGCCGCTGCGGCAGGCTGCAGGAGGCGAGCCGGGTGCGGGCAGCCCCGGGGCCAGAGGCGGGAGGTGACGGAAGGGAATGGGAGAAGGAGGCGGGCACCCCCCCCCCCCCCAAGTCGGCAGTGCTCCCCCGGCCCCGCTCGCCCCGCGCAGCCGCCCCCAGCTGCAGCACGTCCCCTGAAGCCTGTGTCCCGGAGCGCCCGGCCTCCCCCAAGGCCCGTGGTGCGGGCTGCCTCGGCCTCCCTGAACGCGGTCGCCGCTGCTTGTTTATGTGTGGCAGTGGCCGCGCTGAGTTCGCGTTTGTCCGTTCGTGCCCTGGGGATGCCGTTGGCTGCGCCCGCTCCGGGCTTGTGTGGGCTGCGTGTGCCGGGCCCCGCTGTGCTGGCGGCGTGGGGGCGAAAAGGGAGAGGCGGAGCGCTGAGTGGCTGCGGACAGGAGGTGGCGCGGCTGAAGCTGGAGAGTCCCGAGAAGGCTGAAGAAGAAGAAGAAATGGAAGGCCAGCTGGCTGGCAGCTGCCTGGCGCTGCGGGTGAGGAAGGCTCCGTCTTGGTAGCCCGCAGCAGGCCAGGCCGCCAGCGTGCCCCGCAGGGTCTGTATGTGTCACCAGCAGCAGCATGGTCCGGTTGTGGAGCGCGCGAGCGCGGCTGCGTGTGTAGGGAGCCTTGTCTCGTAAGAGCTGCGAGACATGGACGTTTTGTCTTAGGTGGGGGACAGCCAAGCGACCGGAGTTACGGAAGAGGAATGGAGGAGAGCAGGACGGAGAAGCGTCTGAAGCGGCAGAGTCTCCCGGGAGCGCGGAGAGCGAGAGCTGCGGTGAGTGGCGGGCCCTCGGGGCCCTGTCGCCCCTCTTCTGCGTCCCGAGCCCTCCCCTGGATCCTTCTCTCTCCCACGCTGCTGTGATTTTTTTTTTTTTTTTCTTTTTCCTTTTGTTTTCCTTTCCCTGTACCTCCCGTCTTCTGTCTGTGTGTGTGTTCTGCTCCCTCTCCCTCTTTTTCTCCCTTCAGAATTTCTCTAGCCGGCTCCCTGTCTCTATTTGTCTGTCCTGCTGGCTGTCCGGTCGTTTCTTGCTGTACCTCCCTGTCCAGCCGGCTCTCTTTTTGCTCTCCCTTTTTGCCTTTCTCTCCTTCTCTGTCCTGCTTCATGGCCCTTTCTTCTCTTTCTCTCCCTCTCTGTTCTCTAGCCCCTTGCTGGTTTGTTTTGGGGTTTCCCTGCACACACGCCCCCCGCCCCTTTCTTGGTCTCTTTGTCTAGATCTGACCCTTTCTTTGTTTCTCGGTCCCTTTTTTCCTGTTCACTGTCCTTTTTCTCTCTCTGTCTGTGTCCCCTGCGCTCCGTTGCCATCTTTATCTCTCCTTTCTTCTTCATCTCCTCCCCCTGCCCCCGTCTCTCTCTCCCTCTTTCGCGCTCACCGGCCCTACATTTTCGTGCTCCGTCTCTGCAAGGCTCCTCGTCCCTGTATTTCTTGATTTCTCTACCTCTCTGGCGTTTCCTTTCGACCCTTCTTTCTCTCTGAGCTTCTCGGTCTTGTCCCTTGTCTTATTTTCCTCTTCCTAGTGCTCTGCCCTGCTCCCCATCGCTTATTTTCTCTCTCCGTTTCTCTGCCCTGCTCCCCGTCCCTGTCTTTCTTTCTCCGTCCCCCTCTGCTGCTCCACAGCAGTGTTTTTCCTTTCTCCAGCGCTCTGACCTGCTCCCCACCCCCCTGCCCCCTTTTTCTCTCTGTCATTCTTCCTGCTTCCCTGGACCTCTCTCTCTGCAATCTCGAGTCCTACTCCCTGTTTGTATCCCACTGTCCTGGTCCCCATCCCTCTCTTTGCCTCTCTATCCCTTTGTCCCTGTTTTTTCTTTCTCCGTCTCTCTGCCCTGCTGCCTAGTTCTGTCCGGTTCCCTTTCTGTTTGCTGGGTTGTTTTTTTTTTTCTCTCTTCATTCTTCTGCTTTGCTCTGTGTTCCCTCCCTCTCACTCCTGCAGCGTCCTGCTGTGTGTTACCTGTCCTTCTCCCTCTTGATATTTTTGCTCTTGCTCTGTCCCTCTGTCCTGCTGCCTGGAAGTAATTTTTTCTTCTCTGCATTTCTGTTCTTCTGACCATGGCTGTTTTTTCATTCTCCACCTCTCTCTCTCCTGCTCGCCAGCCTCGCCTTTCTCTCCCTGACGTTCTTTCCTCTTCCCAGTCCCTCTGCTTTTGTGTATCCTTGCACTCCACTCCCTCTGTCACGCTGTCTTGCTCCCCATCCCTCCCTTTCCTTTCTACCCTTCCGATGTCTGTGTCCCCCAAGCCCGCTTTGTACGTGTCCCTGTCAACACCCTTCTGTCACTCTTCTTCCCTTGCTGCTCTTGCTCTTTTTCTCTCTCTTCCTCTGTGCTGCGGCCCATCGCTGTTTTTAACTCCTCCATCCCTTTGTCCCGCTCCCTGTCCTTGTCAGTTTTGCCCTGTGCTCCAGGCTTTCCTTGTTTTCTGCATCTCTGTCCTTTTCCCTGTACCCTTTTTCTCTCTGCTCCTCAGTCCTTCTGCCTCGTCTTGTTTTTCTCTTTCTGCCGTCCCTCTCTTTTTGTCTGTGACCCTCTGTGCTCTTCTCCTTCTCCCTCTCAGTTTGCGGTTGTCCTATGTGTCCCCCTCTCTGTCTCTCTCTTCTGCTGTCCTGCTCCCCAGCCCCGTTATTTATTGCTTCACCCCTCGGTCTTGCTCTCAGTCCCTGTTTTCTCTCGTGCTCCGCCTCGCTGCCGTTCTCTCTGTTGCTCTCGTTTGCTGTCTGTCCCAGCGTCCTGCTCCCTGTCGCGCTCTCTGTTTCACAGTCTGACGTCGTGTCCCTCACCTGTTTTCTCTCTCACTCTGTCCTTCCTCCTGGCTTTTCCTTGTCCCTCTGGCCTCTTACTCGTCGCTACTTTTTTCTTCCTTTCTCTACCTCTCTGCCTCTGCCCTGTCGCTTTCTTCCTCTCTCTCTCTGCAATGTTTCTTTCTCCATCTGTGCCCCCCTCCCTGTCCCTTTTCTCTTGTTCTCTCTGTCCTCCATCCTCCCCGTAACTCTTTGTCTGTGTATCTCCATACTGCTGCCTGTCCCTTTGTTTCTCGCTATATGCCCCTGTCCAGCTTGCTGTCCCGTTGTTCTCCTCTGTGCTGAACCGTGGCCTTTTCTATCATCCTGCAGCCCATCACCGATTTTACTTTCTCCACCTCTTTGGCCTGATCTGTGTGTCTCCTGCCCCCGTCCATCTGGCTTGTTCGCTCTACTTGTGTCTCCCTCCAGTGTTCTTTATTCCTCCGATTCAGTTTCTCTCTTGATCCATCAGTTCTGCTGCCCGCTCGTCGTTCTCTGTCTCTCTCTCTTTCCCTCTGTGCTGTTCCTGCGCGTAGCGCGCGAGCAAGCGAGGCTACGTGCCTGGGGATCCTTGTCTCGTAAGAGCTGCGAGACATGGACGTTTTCTCTTAGGTGGGGGACAGCCAAGCGACCGGAGTTATGGAAGAGGAATGGAGGAGAGCAGGAGAGAGAAGCGTCTGAAGCGGCAGAGTCTCCCGGGAGCGCGGAGAGCGAGAGCCGCGGTGAGTGGCGGGCCCTCGGGGCCCTGTCGCCCCTCTTCTGCGTCCCGAGCCCTCCCCTGGATCCTTCTCTCTCCCACGCTGCTGTGATTTTTTTTTTTTTTTCTTTTTCCTTTTGTTTTCCTTTCCCTGTACCTCCCGTCTTCTGTCTGTGTGTGTGTTCTGCTCCCTCTCCCTCTTTTTCTCCCTTCAGAATTTCTCTAGCCGGCTCCCTGTCTCTATTTGTCTGTCCTGCTGGCTGTCCGGTCGTTTCTTGCTGTACCTCCCTGTCCAGCCGGCTCTCTTTTTGCTCTCCCTTTTTGCCTTTCTCTCCTTCTCTGTCCTGCTTCGTGGCCCTTTCTTCTCTTTCTCTCCCTCTCTGTTCTCTAGCCCCTTGCTGGTTTGTTTTGGGGTTTCCCTGCACACACGCCCCCCGCCCCTTTCTTGGTCTCTTTGTCTAGATCTGACCCTTTCTTTGTTTCTTGGTCCCTTTTTTCCTGTTCACTGTCCTTTTTCTCTCTCTGTCTGTGTCCCCTGCGCTCCGTTGCCATCTTTATCTCTCCTTTCTTCTTCATCTCCTCCCCCTGCCCCCGTCTCTCTCTCCCTCTTTCGCGCTCACCGGCCCTACATTTTCGTGCTCCGTCTCTGCAAGGCTCCTCGTCCCTGTATTTCTTGATTTCTCTACCTCTCTGGCGTTTCCTTTCGACCCTTCTTTCTCTCTGAGCTCCTCGGTCTTCTCCCTTGTCTTATTTTCCTCTTCCTAGTGCTCTGCCCTGCTCCCCATCGCTTATTTTCTCTCTCCGTTTCTCTGCCCTGCTCCCCGTCCCTGTCTGTCTTTCTCCGTCCCCCTCTGCTGCTCCACAGCAGAGTTTTTCCTTTCTCCGGCTCTCTGACCCGCTCCCCGCCCACCCAGGTTGACCGTCCCAGGTTTTGTTCTGCGTCTCCATCCTGCCGCTGTCCTCATCTATCCTTTTGTGCCCTTCTCTTTCTGTCTCTTTTCGTGTGTCCCCGCTGCTTTTTTTCCCATCTCTGTCCAGCTCCCTGTCCCTTTCCTTTTTCCTCTTGCTGTCCTTTTGCCCTGCTTCCTCTTGCTGTTTTTTCTGCCTTTCTCTCTCTGCGCCATTCCCTCTCCCATCCTTTCTTTCTCGATCCCCCTGTGCAGCTCGCTGTCCCTTGTTTCCTTTCTCTCTTCCTCGGTATTTTTTTTCTTTCTCCATACCTCTCTCCCGCTGCCCGTCACGGTCGCATTTCTCCCCCCAACGCTGTCCTGCTCTGTCCCTTTTCTCTCTCTCTGTCGTTTTGTCCCGCTCCCTGTGTTTGTTTTTTAATTCCTCCCTCAGGGTCCCTCAGCCCGGTGCTGTTTTTTCCCTTCTCCGCCTCTGTCTCCTGCTGCCCAGCTGAGGCTTTTCCCCCTCCGTCTCTGTCCTGCTCCCCCGTCTCTTACTTGTGCCTGTCTTTCACTTTGTCCTGCCTCCTTGTCCCCTTTTTCTCTCTCAGTATCACCTTGTCCCGCTCCCTGTCCCTGTCTTTCTCTGACAATGTGTCCCGCTCCTTGTCCTTCTCTTTCCCTTTGCTGTTATTCCCCGTCCTTGTTCTGGCCTTTCTTCCTTCTCTTTCTGTCCTACTGCCCCAGTGCCTCTTTTTCCACCGCTGTCCTGCTCCCTGGCCCTTGTTTCCTCTCGCCGTCCCTCTGTCCTGCTTCCTGTCCCCAGTTTTTCTGTCTCTCTTTCTCGATCCTGCTGCCTGTCCGGTCGTTTCTTGCTGTACCTGCCTGTGCAGCCGGCTCTCCCTTTTTGCCTTTCTCTCCTTCTCTTCCTGCTTCCCGGCCCGTTCTTGTCTTCCTCTCTGTCTGTCCTCTATCCCCTTGCTGGTTTGTGTTGGGGTTCCAACCCTGACCACCCACCCCCTTCTTCGTCTGACCCTTTCTTTGTTTCTTAGTACGTTTCTTCCTGTTGCCTGTCCTTTTTCTCTCTCTGTCAGTGTGTCCTGCACTGCGTGGGACGGTGGTGGGAGGCTGAAAAAGGGTGGGAAGCTGGGGGGGCGGAGTGGAGGCTGGAAAGAGGTAGGAGGTTGCAGAGGGGTGGGAAGCTGAATTAAGTAGAGGCCAGCAAAAAGGGAGTTAGGAGGCTATCGAGGGGTGGGAGGCGGGGGGGGGGGGGGGGGCGAGGAGGGGGGAGTAGAGGCCAGGAAAAAAAAGGAGGCCGGAAAGGGGTGGGAGGCTGCAGAGGGGTGGGAGGCCGGGGGCGAGAGTAGAGGCCAGAAAAAAAGGGAGGCCGGAAAGGGATGGGAGGCTGCAGAGGGGTGGGAGGCTGGGGGCGAGAGTAGAGGCCAGAAAAAAAAGGAGGCCGGGGGGTGCGAGTAGAGGCCAGAAAGGCCCTTTTTTGTGGCTTCTTCCCTGTCTTTATCTCTCTTTCCTGCCTTGTTTACTCCTCTGATTCAAGTTCTCTCTCGATCCGTGTGTTCTGCTTCCCACTCATCATATTCTCTCTTTTTCTCTGTCCTGTTCCTGAGGCTTCTTGTCTAGGAAGCCACGTCTCGTATGAGCTCTAAGACAGCCACATGCATTTTCTCTCAGGTGCAGGAGAGCCAAACGATTGGAGTTGCGGAAGAAGAGGGGAAGAGAGAAGGGGAGAGAAACATCTGAAGTGTCAAAGTCTCCCGGCAGCACCGAGAGTGAGAGCTGCGGTGAGTCGTGGGCCCTCGGGGCCCTGTCACCCCTCTTCTGCATCCTGGGCCCTCCCCGGCTCCCTCTCTTTCCCCCACTGCTACGATTATTTTTTTTTTCTGCTCTTGTGTACCTTCTTTCTCCATCTGTCTCTGACTTGTCCCCATCTTTTAGGTCCTCCCTCTTTCTGCCCTGCAGCCCGTGGCATTTTTTTCCTTCTTCCCCTCTTTCTGTTCAGCTCCCGGTTACTAGTTTTGCTTTCCTCCTACTCTGTAGCCTGTCAGTACTTTTGCTGTCTTTGGTGCTCTCTGTCTGGCTCCTCGTCCCTTGATTCGAGGCCTTCCTTCTCGGCTCCGTAGCACGTCACAGATCTACTGCTTTCTCCATGTCTATTCTATTCTATTTCCTCATCTCTCTTTGTCCAGGTCCCTGCCGCTATTCTTTTTTCCTCTGTCATGCTGCAGGGTTTTTTTTTGCATCTCCTTCCTGCTCCCCGTTCTTCATTTTCGGTCTGTGTCCTGCTCCCTCTTCTTCTTTCTGCTGCCGCTCTTGCTCTCTTGCTGCTGCTTCTTTCTCCGTCTCTGTGGGACTGCCTGTCCCCGTCCTTCTCTCGCCGTCCCTTTCCCTGCTTGGTGCTTTCTCGTTCCACCGCCGCTGTCCAGCCACCTGTCACTTTTCTCCTCTCTTGTAGTGGCCTGCACCCTGCTCCTCATTTTTGGCAGCCTCTGCCGAGCAGCGCGTCTCTCCGGGAGGCGACGGACGGACTGTTCGCCGCTGGATCAACGGGCGCAGCTGCGGGAAGGAGTGCCGAGGTGTCGGAGGGGCAGAGGGAGCGTCGGGGGCCCCGACCCCGGAGCAGAGCGGCTCCCGGGACTGGCTGGGTGCGTGACTGAGTAAAGACCTGCGGTCCCTTTTGCCCTGGCGGCTGCGTTTGTGCTTGGTTTGCACGGGACGAGGGGCTGCGCCAGAGGCCAGGGGAGGAGGGGACGGGCAGCGGGGCTGATGGCGACGGCCCCTCCCTGTGCCGGTGGAGGGCCCGGTGCTGCCGTGGCGCGGGTGGCCGTGGAGGGGCCGGTGCTGCCGTGGCGCGGGTGGCCGTGGAGGGGCCGGTACGATCGCTGCTGCCACCCGGTGAGCAAAGTTCGGTACTGCGGCTCGGGCGGCGCCAATGCGCGGTGGCGCCGTGTCCAAGAGCTCGCTGCTGCCACCCGGTGAGCAAAGTTCGGTACTGCCGCTCGAGTGGCGCAGGTGCTTTGCGCGCTGGGAGGAGCCGTGCCCTGTGTGTCCGGCGCTGCAATAAGGAACGCCTGCCTGCTTGCTGAAGTGCCCAAAGGGCTTCAGAGAGTCTTTGTGTTTGCCCAATGACGGCATGGTGGGCTCCAGCCGTGGGCCGGGGCCGGAAGAGCCCCAGGTGCGGGCAGCGGGGCTGATGGCGACGGCCCCTCCCTCTGCCGGTAGAGGGCCCGGTGCTGCCGTGCCGGGCCCGATGCGAGCCGAAGGAGGAGCGGAGCCATAGCCGGGTTGCGGCTGCAGCGAGGGAGAAGGTGAGCGCGGGGTATGGGGGGGGGGGTTGGATGGAGCGGCGGGTCCCGGGGAAAAGCCCCCGGGAGGGCGGGGTCCGTGTCGGGGGCAAGGAGCGATAGGGGTGCGGCGCCGTGTCGGAGCCGCGAGTCGGGGTCTGCTCGGAGCCGGAGCCGGCGCTGGGAGCCGCCCCCGCCCCCGCAGGCGCCGCCCCCGCCCCCGCAGGCGCCGCCCCCGCCCCCGCAGGCGCCGCCCCCGCCCCCGCAGGCGCCGCCCCCGCCCCCGCAGGCGCCGCCCCCGCCCCCGCTGGCGCCGCCCTTGCCCCCGCTGGCGCCGCCCCCGCCCCCGCTGGCACCGCCCCCGCCCCCGCTGGCGCCGCCCCCGCCCCCGCTGGCGCCGCCCCCGCCCCCGCTGGCGCCGCCCCCGCCCCCGCTGGCGCCGCCCCCGCCCCCGCTGGCGCCGCCCCCGCCCCCGCTGGCGCCGCCGGCACCGCCCCCGCCCCCGCTGGCGCCGCCCCCGCCCCCGCTGGCGCCGCCCCCGCTGGCACCGCCCCCGCCCACGCTGGCTCCGCCCCCGGCCCCGCTGGCACCGCCCCCGGCCCCGCTGGCACCGCCTCCGTCCCCGCTGGCGCCGCCCCCTGGCCGCAACGCGGTACTGCAGCCCGGCGTTCGGCTCAGAGTGTGGCCCCTCCGGCGCGCCGTCGGCTCGTGGCGCATGCGCGGTGCGGCGGAGCAGCATGGCGGCGGGCTGGTGTTCGGTGCCGGGGCGGCGGGGGAGCAGAGAGGCCAGCGGTGAGGCGCGGGCTCCCCTCCAGCGGGTGTGGGGGTGCGTGGTGGCTGCTCGAGGGTGGTGGGACGGGAAGCTTGGAGCCGGCCGCTGCGGCAGGCTGCAGGAGGCGAGCCGGGTGCGGGCAGCCCCGGGGCCAGAGGCGGGAGGTGACGGAAGGGAATGGGAGAAGGAGGCGGGCACCCCCCCCCCCCCCCCAAGTCGGCAGTGCTCCCCCGGCCCCGCTCGCCCCGCGCAGCCGCCCCCAGCTGCAGCACGTCCCCTGAAGCCTGTGTCCCGGAGCGCCCGGCCTCCCCCAAGGCCCGTGGTGCGGGCTGCCTCGGCCTCCCTGAACGCGGTCGCCGCTGCTTGTTTATGTGTGGCAGGGGCTGCGCTGAGTTCGCGTTTGTCCGTTCGTGCCCTGGGGATGCCGTTGGCTGCGCCCGCTCCGGGCTTGTGTGGGCTGCGTGTGCCGGGCCTCGCTGTGCTGGCGGCGTGGGGGCGAAAAGGGAGAGGCGGAGCGCTGAGTGGCTGCGGACAGGAGGTGGCGCGGCTGAAGCTGGAGAGTCCCGAGAAGGCTGAAGAAGAAGAAGAAATGGAAGGCCAGCTGGCTGGCAGCTGCCTGGCGCTGCGGGTGAGGAAGGCTCCGTCTTGGTAGCCCGCAGCAGGCCAGGCCGCCAGCGTGCCCCGCAGGGTCTGTATGTGTCACCAGCAGCAGCATGGTCCGGTTGTGGAGCGCGCGAGCGCGGCTGCGTGCGTAGGGAGCCTTGTCTCGTAAGAGCTGCGAGACATGGACGTTTTCTCTTAGGTGGGGGACAGCCAAGCGACCGGAGTTACGGAAGAGGAATGGAGGAGAGCAGGACGGAGAAGCGTCTGAAGCGGCAGAGTCTCCCGGGAGCGCGGAGAGCGAGAGCCGCGGTGAGTGGCGGGCCCTCGGGGCCCTGTCGCCCCTCTTCTGCGTCCCGGGCCCTCCCCTGGATCCTTCTCTCTCCCACGCTGCTGTGATTTTTTTTTTTTTTTCTTTTTCCTTTTGTTTTCCTTTCCCTGTACCTCCCGTCTTCTGTCTGTGTGTGTGTTCTGCTCCCTCTCCCTCTTTTTCTCCCTTCAGAATTTCTCTAGCCGGCTCCCTGTCTCTATTTGTCTGTCCTGCTGGCTGTCCGGTCGTTTCTTGCTGTACCTCCCTGTCCAGCCGGCTCTCTTTTTGCTCTCCCTTTTTGCCTTTCTCTCCTTCTCTGTCCTGCTTCGTGGCCCTTTCTTCTCTTTCTCTCCCTCTCTGTTCTCTAGCCCCTTGCTGGTTTGTTTTGGGGTTTCCCTGCACACACGCCCCCCGCCCCTTTCTTGGTCTCTTTGTCTAGATCTGACCCTTTCTTTGTTTCTCGGTCCCTTTTTTCCTGTTCACTGTCCTTTTTCTCTCTCTGTCTGTGTCCCCTGCTCTCCGTTGCTATCTTTATCTCTCCTTTCTTCTTCATCTCCTCCCCCTGCCCCCGTCTCTCTCTCCCTCTTTCGTGCTCACCGGCCCTACATTTTCGTGCTCCGTCTCTGCAAGGCTCCTCGTCCCTGTATTTCTTGATTTCTCTACCTCTCTGGCGTTTCCTTTCGACCCTTCTTTCTCTCTGAGCTTCTCGGTCTTCTCCCTTGTCTTATTTTCCTCTTCCTAGTGCTCTGCCCTGCTCCCCATCGCTTATTTTCTCTCTCCGTTTCTCTGCCCTGCTCCCCGTCCCTGTCTGTCTTTCTCCGTCCCCCTCTGCTGCTCCACAGCAGTGTTTTTCCTTTCTCCAGCGCTCTGACCTGCTCCCCACCCCCCTCCCCCCTTTTTCTCTCTGTCATTCTTCCTGCTTCCCTGGACCTCTCTCTCTGCAATCTCGAGTCCTACTCCCTGTTTGTATCCCACTGTCCTGGTCCCCATCCCTCTCTTTGCCTCTCTATCCCTTTGTCCCTGTTTTTTCTTTCTCCGTCTCTCTGCCCTGCTGCCTAGTTCTGTCCGGTTCCCTTTCTGTTTGCTGGGTTGTTTTTTTTTTTCTCTCTTCATTCTTCTGCTTTGCTCTGTGTTCCCTCCCTCTCACTCCTGCAGCGTCCTGCTGTGTGTTACCTGTCCTTCTCCCTCTTGATATTTTTGCTCTTGCTCTGTCCCTCTGTCCTGCTGCCTGGAAGTAATTTTTTCTTCTCTGCATTTCTGTTCTTCTGACCATGGCTGTTTTTTCATTCTCCACCTCTCTCTCTCCTGCTCGCCAGCCTCGCCTTTCTCTCCCTGACGTTCTTTCCTCTTCCCAGTCCCTCTGCTTTTGTGTATCCTTGCACTCCACTCCCTCTGTCACGCTGTCTTGCTCCCCATCCCTCCCTTTCCTTTCTACCCTTCCGATGTCTGTGTCCCCCAAGCCCGCTTTGTACGTGTCCCTGTCAACACCCTTCTGTCACTCTTCTTCCCTTGCTGCTCTTGCTCTTTTTCTCTCTCTTCCTCTGTGCTGCGGCCCATCGCTGTTTTTAACTCCTCCATCCCTTTGTCCCGCTCCCTGTCCTTGTCAGTTTTGCCCTGTGCTCCAGGCTTTCCTTGTTTTCTGCATCTCTGTCCTTTTCCCTGTACCCTTTTTCTCTCTGCTCCTCAGTCCTTCTGCCTCGTCTTGTTTTTCTCTTTCTGCCGTCCCTCTCTTTTTGTCTGTGACCCTCTGTGCTCTTCTCCTTCTCCCTCTCAGTTTGCGGTTGTCCTATGTGTCCCCCTCTCTGTCTCTCTCTTCTGCTGTCCTGCTCCCCAGCCCCGTTATTTATTGCTTCACCCCTCGGTCTTGCTCTCAGTCCCTGTTTTCTCTCGTGCTCCGCCTCGCTGCCGTTCTCTCTGTTGCTCTCGTTTGCTGTCTGTCCCAGCGTCCTGCTCCCTGTCGCGCTCTCTGTTTCACAGTCTGGCGTCGTGTCCCTCACCTGTTTTCTCTCTCACTCTGTCCTTCCTCCTGGCTTTTCCTTGTCCCTCTGGCCTCTTACTCGTCGCTACTTTTTTCTTCCTTTCTCTACCTCTCTGCCTCTGCCCTGTCGCTTTCTTCCTCTCTCTCTCTGCAATGTTTCTTTCTCCATCTGTGCCCCCCTCCCTGTCCCTTTTCTCTTGTTCTCTCTGTCCTCCATCCTCCCCGTAACTCTTTGTCTGTGTATCTCCATACTGCTGCCTGTCCCTTTGTTTCTCGCTATATGCCCCTGTCCAGCTTGCTGTCCCGTTGTTCTCCTCTGTGCTGAACCGTGGCCTTTTCTATCATCCTGCAGCCCATCACCGATTTTACTTTCTCCACCTCTTTGGCCTGATCTGTGTGTCTCCTGCCCCCGTCCATCTGGCTTGTTCGCTCTACTTGTGTCTCCCTCCAGTGTTCTTTATTCCTCCGATTCAGTTTCTCTCTTGATCCATCAGTTCTGCTGCCCGCTCGTCGTTCTCTGTCTCTCTCTCTTTCCCTCTGTGCTGTTCCTGCGCGTAGCGCGCGAGCAAGCGAGGCTACGTGCCTGGGGATCCTTGTCTCGTAAGAGCTGCGAGACATGGACGTTTTCTCTTAGGTGGGGGACAGCCAAGCGACCGGAGTTACGGAAGAGGAATGGAGGAGAGCAGGAGAGAGAAGCGTCTGAAGCGGCAGAGTCTCCCGGGAGCGCGGAGAGCGAGAGCCGCGGTGAGTGGCGGGCCCTCGGGGCCCTGTCGCCCCTCTTCTGCGTCCCGAGCCCTCCCCTGGATCCTTCTCTCTCCCACGCTGCTGTGATTTTTTTTTTTTTTTTCTTTTTCCTTTTGTTTTCCTTTCCCTGTACCTCCCGTCTTCTGTCTGTGTGTGTGTTCTGCTCCCTCTCCCTCTTTTTCTCCCTTCAGAATTTCTCTAGCCGGCTCCCTGTCTCTATTTGTCTGTCCTGCTGGCTGTCCGGTCGTTTCTTGCTGTACCTCCCTGTCCAGCCGGCTCTCTTTTTGCTCTCCCTTTTTGCCTTTCTCTCCTTCTCTGTCCTGCTTCGTGGCCCTTTCTTCTCTTTCTCTCCCTCTCTGTTCTCTAGCCCCTTGCTGGTTTGTTTTGGGGTTTCCCTGCACACACGCCCCCCGCCCCTTTCTTGGTCTCTTTGTCTAGATCTGACCCTTTCTTTGTTTCTCGGTCCCTTTTTTCCTGTTCACTGTCCTTTTTCTCTCTCTGTCTGTGTCCCCTGCGCTCCGTTGCCATCTTTATCTCTCCTTTCTTCTTCATCTCCTCCCCCTGCCCCCGTCTCTCTCTCCCTCTTTCGCGCTCACCGGCCCTACATTTTCGTGCTCCGTCTCTGCAAGGCTCCTCGTCCCTGTATTTCTTGATTTCTCTACCTCTCTGGCGTTTCCTTTCGACCCTTCTTTCTCTCTGAGCTCCTCGGTCTTCTCCCTTGTCTTATTTTCCTCTTCCTAGTGCTCTGCCCTGCTCCCCATCGCTTATTTTCTCTCTCCGTTTCTCTGCCCTGCTCCCCGTCCCTGTCTGTCTTTCTCCGTCCCCCTCTGCTGCTCCACAGCAGAGTTTTTCCTTTCTCCGGCTCTCTGACCCGCTCCCCGCCCACCCAGGTTGACCGTCCCAGGTTTTGTTCTGCGTCTCCATCCTGCCGCTGTCCTCATCTATCCTTTTGTGCCCTTCTCTTTCTGTCTCTTTTCGTGTGTCCCCGCTGCTTTTTTTCCCATCTCTGTCCAGCTCCCTGTCCCTTTCCTTTTTCCTCTTGCTGTCCTTTTGCCCTGCTTCCTCTTGCTGTTTTTTCTGCCTTTCTCTCTCTGCGCCATTCCCTCTCCCATCCTTTCTTTCTCGATCCCCCTGTGCAGCTCGCTGTCCCTTGTTTCCTTTCTCTCTTCCTCGGTATTTTTTTTCTTTCTCCATACCTCTCTCCCGCTGCCCGTCACGGTCGCATTTCTCCCCCCAACGCTGTCCTGCTCTGTCCCTTTTCTCTCTCTCTGTCGTTTTGTCCCGCTCCCTGTGTTTGTTTTTTAATTCCTCCCTCAGGGTCCCTCAGCCCGGTGCTGTTTTTTCCCTTCTCCGCCTCTGTCTCCTGCTGCCCAGCTGAGGCTTTTCCCCCTCCGTCTCTGTCCTGCTCCCCCGTCTCTTACTTGTGCCTGTCTTTCACTTTGTCCTGCCTCCTTGTCCCCTTTTTCTCTCTCAGTATCACCTTGTCCCGCTCCCTGTCCCTGTCTTTCTCTGACAATCTGTCCCGCTCCTTGTCCTTCTCTTTCCCTTTGCTGTTATTCCCCGTCCTTGTTCTGGCCTTTCTTCCTTCTCTTTCTGTCCTACTGCCCCAGTGCCTCTTTTTCCACCGCTGTCCTGCTCCCTGGCCCTTGTTTCCTCTCGCCGTCCCTCTGTCCTGCTTCCTGTCCCCAGTTTTTCTGTCTCTCTTTCTCGATCCTGCTGCCTGTCCGGTCGTTTCTTGCTGTACCTGCCTGTGCAGCCGGCTCTCCCTTTTTGCCTTTCTCTCCTTCTCTTCCTGCTTCCCGGCCCGTTCTTGTCTTCCTCTCTGTCTGTCCTCTATCCCCTTGCTGGTTTGTGTTGGGGTTCCAACCCTGACCACCCACCCCCTTCTTCGTCTGACCCTTTCTTTGTTTCTTAGTACGTTTCTTCCTGTTGCCTGTCCTTTTTCTCTCTCTGTCAGTGTGTCCTGCACTGCGTGGGACGGTGGTGGGAGGCTGAAAAAGGGTGGGAAGCTGGGGGGGCGGAGT
Organism: Opisthocomus hoazin; assembly: GCF_030867145.1. Classification (NCBI taxonomy): domain Eukaryota; kingdom Metazoa; phylum Chordata; class Aves; order Opisthocomiformes; family Opisthocomidae; genus Opisthocomus; species Opisthocomus hoazin. Next base: position 77,868 of record NW_027448749.1, read on the forward strand.
GGAGGCTGGAAAGAGGTAGGAGGTTGCAGAGGGGTGGGAAGCTGAATTAAGTAGAGGCCAGCAAAAAGGGAGTTAGGAGGCTATCGAGGGGTGGGAGGCGGGGGGGGGGGGGGGGGGCGAGGAGGGGGGAGTAGAGGCCAGGAAAAAAAAAGGAGGCCGGAAAGGGGTGGGAGGCTGCAGAGGGGTGGGAGGCCGGGGGCGAGAGTAGAGGCCAGAAAAAAAGGGAGGCCGGAAAGGGATGGGAGGCTGCAGAGGGGTGGGAGGCTGGGGGCGAGAGTAGAGGCCAGAAAAAAAAGGAGGCCGGGGGGTGCGAGTAGAGGCCAGAAAGGCCCTTTTTTGTGGCTTCTTCCCTGTCTTTATCTCTCTTTCCTGCCTTGTTTACTCCTCTGATTCAAGTTCTCTCTCGATCCGTGTGTTCTGCTTCCCACTCATCATATTCTCTCTTTTTCTCTGTCCTGTTCCTGAGGCTTCTTGTCTAGGAAGCCACGTCTCGTATGAGCTCTAAGACAGCCACATGCATTTTCTCTCAGGTGCAGGAGAGCCAAACGATTGGAGTTGCGGAAGAAGAGGGGAAGAGAGAAGGGGAGAGAAACATCTGAAGTGTCAAAGTCTCCCGGCAGCACCGAGAGTGAGAGCTGCGGTGAGTCGTGGGCCCTCGGGGCCCTGTCACCCCTCTTGTGCATCCTGGGCCCTCCCCGGCTCCCTCTCTTTCCCCCACTGCTACGATTATTTTTTTTTTCTGCTCTTGTGTACCTTCTTTCTCCATCTGTCTCTGACTTGTCCCCATCTTTTAGGTCCTCCCTCTTTCTGCCCTGCAGCCCGTGGCATTTTTTTCCTTCTTCCCCTCTTTCTGTTCAGCTCCCGGTTACTAGTTTTGCTTTCCTCCTACTCTGTAGCCTGTCAGTACTTTTGCTGTCTTTGGTGCTCTCTGTCTGGCTCCTCGTCCCTTGATTCGAGGCCTTCCTTCTCGGCTCCGTAGCACGTCACAGATCTACTGCTTTCTCCATGTCTATTCTATTCTATTTCCTCATCTCTCTTTGTCCAGGTCCCTGCCGCTATTCTTTTTTCCTCTGTCATGCTGCAGGGTTTTTTTTTGCATCTCCTTCCTGCTCCCCGTTCTTCATTTTCGGTCTGTGTCCTGCTCCCTCTTCTTCTTTCTGCTGCCGCTCTTGCTCTCTTGCTGCTGCTTCTTTCTCCGTCTCTGTGGGACTGCCTGTCCCCGTCCTTCTCTCGCCGTCCCTTTCCCTGCTTGGTGCTTTCTCGTTCCACCGCCGCTGTCCAGCCACCTGTCACTTTTCTCCTCTCTTGTAGTGGCCTGCACCCTGCTCCTCATTTTTGGCAGCCTCTGCCGAGCAGCGCGTCGCTCCGGGAGGCGACGGACGGACTGTTCGCCGCTGGATCAACGGGCGCAGCTGCGGGAAGGAGTGCCGAGGTGTCGGAGGGGCAGAGGGAGCGTCGGGGGCCCCGAGCCCGGAGCAGAGCGGCTCCCGGGACTGGCTGGGTGCGTGACTGAGTAAAGACCTGCGGTCCCTTTTGCCCTGGCGGCTGCGTTTGTGCTTGGTTTGCACGGGACGAGGGGCTGCGCCAGAGGCCAGGGGAGGAGGGGACGGGCTGTGGGGCTGGGGCGACGGCCCCCTGTTCCTGCCGGGGTCCAGCCGTGGGCCGGGGCCGGGGGAGCCCCAGGTGCGGGCAGCGGGGCTGATGGCGACGGCCCCTCCCTGTGCCGGTGGAGGGCCCGGTGCTGCCGTGGCGCGGGTGGCCGTGGAGGGGCCGGTGCTGCCGTGGCGCGGGTGGCCGTGGAGGGGCCGGTACGATCGCTGCTGCCACCCGGTGAGCAAAGTTCGGTACTGCGGCTCGGGCGGCGCCAATGCGCGGTGGCGCCGTGTCCAAGGGCTCGCTGCTGCCACCCGGTGAGCAAAGTTCGGTACTGCGGCTCGGGTGGCGCCGTGTCCAAGGGCTCGCTGCTGCCACCCGGTGAGCAAAGTTCGGTACTGCCGCTCGAGTGGCGCAGGTGCTTTGCGCGCTGGGAGGAGCCGTGCCCTGTGTGTCCGGCGCTGCCATAAGGAACGCCTGCCTGCTTGCTGAAGTGCCCAAAGGGCTTCAGAGAGTCTTTGTGTTTGCCCAATGACGGCATGGTGGGCTCCAGCCGTGGGCCGGGGCCGGAAGAGCCCCAGGTGCGGGCAGCGGGGCTGATGGCGACGGCCCCTCCCTCTGCCGGTAGAGGGCCCGGTGCTGCCGTGCCGGGCCCGATGCGAGCCGAAGGAGGAGCGGAGCCATAGCCGGGTTGCGGCTGCAGCGAGGGAGAAGGTGAGCGCGGGGTATGGGGGGGGGGGGTTGGATGGAGCGGCGGGTCCCGGGGAAAAGCCCCCGGGAGGGCGGGGTCCGTGTCGGGGGCAAGGAGCGATAGGGGTGCGGCGCCGTGTCGGAGCCGCGAGTCGGGGTCTGCTCGGAGCCGGAGCCGGCGCTGGGAGCCGCCCCCGCCCCCGCAGGCGCCGCCCCCGCCCCCGCTGGCGCCGCCCCCGCCCCCGCTGGCGCCGCCCCCGCCCCCCCTGGCGCCGCCCCCGCCCCCGCTGGCGCCGCCCCCGCCCCCGCTGGCGCCGCCCCCGCCCCCGCTGGCGCCGCCCCCGCCCCCGCTGGCGCCGCTCCCGCCCCCGCTGGCGCCGCCCCCGCCCCCGCTGGCGCCGCCTCCGGCCCCGCTGGCGCCGCCCCCTGGCCGCAACGCGGTACTGCAGCCCGGCGTTCGGCTCAGAGTGTGGCCCCTCCGGCGCGCCGTCGGCTCGTGGCGCATGCGCGGTGCGGCGGAGCAGCATGGCGGCGGGCTGGTGTTCGGTGCCGGGGCGGCGGGGGAGCAGAGAGGCCAGCGGTGAGGCGCGGGCTCCCCTCCAGCGGGTGTGGGGGTGCGTGGTGGCTGCTCGAGGGTGGTGGGACGGGAAGCTTGGAGCCGGTCGCTGTGGCAGGCTGCAGGAGGCGAGCCGGGTGCGGGCAGCCCCGGGGCCAGAGGCGGGAGGTGACGGAAGGGAATGGGAGAAGGAGGCGGGCACCCCCCCCCCCCCCCAAGTCGGCAGTGCTCCCCCGGCCCCGCTCGCCCCGCGCAGCCGCCCCCAGCTGCAGCACGTCCCCTGAAGCCTGTGTCCCGGAGCGCCCGGCCTCCCCCAAGGTCCGTGGTGCGGGCTGCCTCGGCCTCCCTGAACGCGGTCGCCGCTGCTTGTTTATGTGTGGCAGTGGCCGCGCTGAGTTCGCGTTTGTCCGTTCGTGCCCTGGGGATGCCGTTGGCTGCGCCCGCTCCGGGCTTTTGTGGGCTGCGTGTGCCGGGCCCCGCTGTGCTGGCGGCGTGGGGGCGAAAAGGGAGAGGCGGAGCGCTGAGTGGCTGCGGACAGGAGGTGGCGCGGCTGAAGCTGGAGAGTCCCGAGAAGGCTGAAGAAGAAGAAGAAATGGAAGGCCAGCTGGCTGGCAGCTGCCTGGCGCTGCGGGTGAGGAAGGCTCCGTCTTGGTAGCCCGCAGCAGGCCAGGCCGCCAGCGTGCCCCGCAGGGTCTGTATGTGTCACCAGCAGCAGCATGGTCCGGTTGTGGAGCGCGCGAGCGCGGCTGCGTGCGTAGGGAGCCTTGTCTCGTAAGAGCTGCGAGACATGGACGTTTTCTCTTAGGTGGGGGACAGCCAAGCGACCGGAGTTACGGAAGAGGAATGGAGGAGAGCAGGAGAGAGAAGCATCTGAAGCGGCAGAGTCTCCCGGGAGCGCGGAGAGCGAGAGCCGCGGTGAGTGGCGGGCCCTCGGGGCCCTGTCGCCCCTCTTCTGCGTCCCGGGCCCTCCCCTGGATCCTTCTCTCTCCCACGCTGCTGTGATTTTTTTTTTTTTTTCTTTTTCCTTTTGTTTTCCTTTCCCTGTACCTCCCGTCTTCTGTCTGTGTGTGTGTTCTGCTCCCTCTCCCTCTTTTTCTCCCTTCAGAATTTCTCTAGCCGGCTCCCTGTCTCTATTTGTCTGTCCTGCTGGCTGTCCGGTCGTTTCTTGCTGTACCTCCCTGTCCAGCCGGCTCTCTTTTTGCTCTCCCTTTTTGCCTTTCTCTCCTTCTCTGTCCTGCTTCGTGGCCCTTTCTTCTCTTTCTCTCCCTCTCTGTTCTCTAGCCCCTTGCTGGTTTGTTTTGGGGTTTCCCTGCACACACGCCCCCCGCCCCTTTCTTGGTCTCTTTGTCTAGATCTGACCCTTTCTTTGTTTCTCGGTCCCTTTTTTCCTGTTCACTGTCCTTTTTCTCTCTCTGTCTGTGTCCCCTGCGCTCCGTTGCTATCTTTATCTCTCCTTTCTTCTTCATCTCCTCCCCCTGCCCCCGTCTCTCTCTCCCTCTTTCGCGCTCACCGGCCCTACATTTTCGTGCTCCGTCTCTGCAAGGCTCCTCGTCCCTGTATTTCTTGATTTCTCTACCTCTCTGGCGTTTCCTTTCGACCCTTCTTTCTCTCTGAGCTTCTCGGTCTTCTCCCTTGTCTTATTTTCCTCTTCCTAGTGCTCTGCCCTGCTCCCCATCGCTTATTTTCTCTCTCCGTTTCTCTGCCCTGCTCCCCGTCCCTGTCTGTCTTTCTCCGTCCCCCTCTGCTGCTCCACAGCAGTGTTTTTCCTTTCTCCAGCGCTCTGACCTGCTCCCCACCCCCCTCCCCCCTTTTTCTCTCTGTCATTCTTCCTGCTTCCCTGGACCTCTCTCTCTGCAATCTCGAGTCCTACTCCCTGTTTGTATCCCACTGTCCTGGTCCCCATCCCTCTCTTTGCCTCTCTATCCCTTTGTCCCTGTTTTTTCTTTCTCCGTCTCTCTGCCCTGCTGCCTAGTTCTGTCCGGTTCCCTTTCTGTTTGCTGGGTTGTTTTTTTTTTTCTCTCTTCATTCTTCTGCTTTGCTCTGTGTTCCCTCCCTCTCACTCCTGCAGCGTCCTGCTGTGTGTTACCTGTCCTTCTCCCTCTTGATATTTTTGCTCTTGCTCTGTCCCTCTGTCCTGCTGCCTGGAAGTAATTTTTTCTTCTCTGCATTTCTGTTCTTCTGACCATGGCTGTTTTTTCATTCTCCACCTCTCTCTCTCCTGCTCGCCAGCCTCGCCTTTCTCTCCCTGACGTTCTTTCCTCTTCCCAGTCCCTCTGCTTTTGTGTATCCTTGCACTCCACTCCCTCTGTCACGCTGTCTTGCTCCCCATCCCTCCCTTTCCTTTCTACCCTTCCGATGTCTGTGTCCCCCAAGCCCGCTTTGTACGTGTCCCTGTCAACACCCTTCTGTCACTCTTCTTCCCTTGCTGCTCTTGCTCTTTTTCTCTCTCTTCCTCTGTGCTGCGGCCCATCGCTGTTTTTAACTCCTCCATCCCTTTGTCCCGCTCCCTGTCCTTGTCAGTTTTGCCCTGTGCTCCAGGCTTTCCTTGTTTTCTGCATCTCTGTCCTTTTCCCTGTACCCTTTTTCTCTCTGCTCCTCAGTCCTTCTGCCTCGTCTTGTTTTTCTCTTTCTGCCGTCCCTCTCTTTTTGTCTGTGACCCTCTGTGCTCTTCTCCTTCTCCCTCTCAGTTTGCGGTTGTCCTATGTGTCCCCCTCTCTGTCTCTCTCTTCTGCTGTCCTGCTCCCCAGCCCCGTTATTTATTGCTTCACCCCTCGGTCTTGCTCTCAGTCCCTGTTTTCTCTCGTGCTCCGCCTCGCTGCCGTTCTCTCTGTTGCTCTCGTTTGCTGTCTGTCCCAGCGTCCTGCTCCCTGTCGCGCTCTCTGTTTCACAGTCTGGCGTCGTGTCCCTCACCTGTTTTCTCTCTCACTCTGTCCTTCCTCCTGGCTTTTCCTTGTCCCTCTGGCCTCTTACTCGTCGCTACTTTTTTCTTCCTTTCTCTACCTCTCTGCCTCTGCCCTGTCGCTTTCTTCCTCTCTCTCTCTGCAATGTTTCTTTCTCCATCTGTGCCCCCCTCCCTGTCCCTTTTCTCTTGTTCTCTCTGTCCTCCATCCTCCCCGTAACTCTTTGTCTGTGTATCTCCATACTGCTGCCTGTCCCTTTGTTTCTCGCTATATGCCCCTGTCCAGCTTGCTGTCCCGTTGTTCTCCTCTGTGCTGAACCGTGGCCTTTTCTATCATCCTGCAGCCCGTCACCGATTTTACTTTCTCCACCTCTTTGGCCTGATCTGTGTGTCTCCTGCCCCCGTCCATCTGGCTTGTTCGCTCTACTTGTGTCTCCCTCCAGTGTTCTTTATTCCTCCGATTCAGTTTCTCTCTTGATCCATCAGTTCTGCTGCCCGCTCGTCGTTCTCTGTCTCTCTCTCTTTCCCTCTGTGCTGTTCCTGCGCGTAGCGCGCGAGCAAGCGAGGCTACGTGCCTGGGGATCCTTGTCTCGTAAGAGCTGCGAGACATGGACGTTTTCTCTTAGGTGGGGGACAGCCAAGCGACCGGAGTTATGGAAGAGGAATGGAGGAGAGCAGGAGAGAGAAGCGTCTGAAGCGGCAGAGTCTCCCGGGAGCGCGGAGAGCGAGAGCCGCGGTGAGTGGCGGGCCCTCGGGGCCCTGTCGCCCCTCTTCTGCGTCCCGAGCTGTCCCCTGGATCCTTCTCTCTCCCACGCTGCTGTGATTTTTTTTTTTTTTTTCTTTTTCCTTTTGTTTTCCTTTCCCTGTACCTCCCGTCTTCTGTCTGTGTGTGTGTTCTGCTCCCTCTCCCTCTTTTTCTCCCTTCAGAATTTCTCTAGCCGGCTCCCTGTCTCTATTTGTCTGTCCTGCTGGCTGTCCGGTCGTTTCTTGCTGTACCTCCCTGTCCAGCCGGCTCTCTTTTTGCTCTCCCTTTTTGCCTTTCTCTCCTTCTCTGTCCTGCTTCGTGGCCCTTTCTTCTCTTTCTCTCCCTCTCTGTTCTCTAGCCCCTTGCTGGTTTGTTTTGGGGTTTCCCTGCACACACGCCCCCCGCCCCTTTCTTGGTCTCTTTGTCTAGATCTGACCCTTTCTTTGTTTCTCGGTCCCTTTTTTCCTGTTCACTGTCCTTTTTCTCTCTCTGTCTGTGTCCCCTGCGCTCCGTTGCCATCTTTATCTCTCCTTTCTTCTTCATCTCCTCCCCCTGCCCCCGTCTCTCTCTCCCTCTTTCGCGCTCACCGGCCCTACATTTTCGTGCTCCGTCTCTGCAAGGCTCCTCGTCCCTGTATTTCTTGATTTCTCTACCTCTCTGGCGTTTCCTTTCGACCCTTCTTTCTCTCTGAGCTCCTCGGTCTTCTCCCTTGTCTTATTTTCCTCTTCCTAGTGCTCTGCCCTGCTCCCCATCGCTTATTTTCTCTCTCCGTTTCTCTGCCCTGCTCCCCGTCCCTGTCTGTCTTTCTCCGTCCCCCTCGGCTGCTCCACAGCAGAGTTTTTCCTTTCTCCGGCTCTCTGACCCGCTCCCCGCCCACCCAGGTTGACCGTCCCAGGTTTTGTTCTGCGTCTCCATCCTGCCGCTGTCCTCATCTATCCTTTTGTGCCCTTCTCTTTCTGTCTCTTTTCGTGTGTCCCCGCTGCTTTTTTTCCCATCTCTGTCCAGCTCCCTGTCCCTTTCCTTTTTCCTCTTGCTGTCCTTTTGCCCTGCTTCCTCTTGCTGTTTTTTCTGCCTTTCTCTCTCTGCGCCATTCCCTCTCCCATCCTTTCTTTCTCGATCCCCCTGTGCAGCTCGCTGTCCCTTGTTTCCTTTCTCTCTTCCTCGGTATTTTTTTTCTTTCTCCATACCTCTCTCCCGCTGCCCGTCACGGTCGCATTTCTCCCCCCAACGCTGTCCTGCTCTGTCCCTTTTCTCTCTCTCTGTCGTTTTGTCCCGCTCCCTGTGTTTGTTTTTTAATTCCTCCCTCAGGGTCCCTCAGCCCGGTGCTGTTTTTTCCCTTCTCCGCCTCTGTCTCCTGCTGCCCAGCTGAGGCTTTTCCCCCTCCGTCTCTGTCCTGCTCCCCCGTCTCTTACTTGTGCCTGTCTTTCACTTTGTCCTGCCTCCTTGTCCCCTTTTTCTCTCTCAGTATCACCTTGTCCCGCTCCCTGTCCCTGTCTTTCTCTGACAATCTGTCCCGCTCCTTGTCCTTCTCTTTCCCTTTGCTGTTATTCCCCGTCCTTGTTCTGGCCTTTCTTCCTTCTCTTTCTGTCCTACTGCCCCAGTGCCTCTTTTTCCACCGCTGTCCTGCTCCCTGGCCCTTGTTTCCTCTCGCCGTCCCTCTGTCCTGCTTCCTGTCCCCAGTTTTTCTGTCTCTCTTTCTCGATCCTGCTGCCTGTCCGGTCGTTTCTTGCTGTACCTGCCTGTGCAGCCGGCTCTCCCTTTTTGCCTTTCTCTCCTTCTCTTCCTGCTTCCCGGCCCGTTCTTGTCTTCCTCTCTGTCTGTCCTCTATCCCCTTGCTGGTTTGTGTTGGGGTTCCAACCCTGACCACCCACCCCCTTCTTCGTCTGACCCTTTCTTTGTTTCTTAGTACGTTTCTTCCTGTTGCCTGTCCTTTTTCTCTCTCTGTCAGTGTGTCCCTTGCACTGCGTGGGACGGTGGTGGGAGGCTGAAAAAGGGTGGGAAGCTGGGGGGGCGGAGTGGAGGGCTGGAAAGAGGTAGGAGGTTGCAGAGGGGTGGGAAGCTGAATTAAGTAGAGGCCAGCAAAAAGGGAAGTTAGGAGGCTATCGAGGGGTGGGAGGCGGGGGGGGGGGGGGGCGAGGAGGGGAGAGTAGAGGCCAGGAAAAAAAAAGGACGGGGAAAGGGGTGTGGAGGCTGCAGAGGGTGGGAAGGCCGGGGGCGAGAGTAGAGGCCAGAAAAAAAGGGAGGCCGGAAAGGGATGGGAGGCTGCAAGAGGGGTGGGAGGCTGGGGGCGAGAGTAGAGGCCAGAAAAAAAAGGAGGGCCGAGGGGGGTGCGAGTAGAAGGCCAGAAAGCCCTTTTTTGTGGCTTCTTCCCTGTCTTTATCTCTCTTTCCTGCCATTGTTTACTCCTCTGATTCAAGTTCTCTCTCGATCCGTGTGTTTCTGCTTCCCACTCATCATATTCTCTCTTTTTCTCTGTCTGTTCCTGAGGCTTCTTGTCTAGGAAGCCACGTCTCGTATGAGCTCTAAGACAGCCACATGCATTTTCTCTCAGGTGCAGGAGAGCCAAACGATTGGAGTTGCGGAAGAAGAGGGGAAGAGAGATAGGGGAGAGAAACATCTGAAGTGTCAAAGTCTCCCGGCAGCACCGAGAGTGAGAGCTGCGGTGAAGTCGTGGGCCCTCGGGGCCCTGTCACCCCTCTTCTGCATCCTGGGCCCTCCCGGCTCCCTCTCTTTCCCCCACTGCTACGATTATTTTTTTTTTCTGCTCTTGTGTACCTTCTTTCTCCATCTGTCTCTGACTTGTCCCCAACTTTTAGGTCCTCCCTCTTTCTGCCTGCAGCCCGTGGCATTTTTTTCCTTCTTCCCTCTTTCTGTTCAGCTCCGGTTACTAGTTTTGCTTTCCTCCTACTCTGTAGCCTGTCAGTACTTTTGCTGTCTTTGGTGCTCTCTGTCTGGCTCCTCGTCCTTGATTCGAGGCCTTCCTTCTCGGCTCCGTAGCACGTCACAGATCTACTGCTTTCTCCATGTCTATTCTATTCTATTTCCTCATCTCTCTTTGTCCAGGTCCCTGCGCTATTCTTTTTTCCTCTGTCATGCTGCAGGGTTTTTTTTTGCATCTCCTTCCTGCTCCCCGTTCTTCATTTTCGGTCTGTGTCCTGCTCCCTCTTCTTCTTTCTGCTGCCGCTCTTGCTCTCTTGCTGCATGCTTCTTTCTCCGTCTCTGTGGGACTGCCTGTCCCCGTCCTTCTCTCGCCGTCCCTTTCCCTGCTTGGTGCTTTCTCGTTCCACCGCCGCTGTCCAGCCACCTGTCACTTTTCTCCCTCTCTTGTAGTGGCCTGCACCCTGCTCCTCATTTTTGGCAGCCTCTGCCGAGCAGCGCGTCTCTCCGGGAGGCGACGGACGGACTGTTCGCCGCTGGATCAACGGGCGCAGCTGCGGGAAGGAGTGCCGAGGTGTCGGAGGGGCAGAGGGAGCGTCGTGGGGCCCCGACCCCGGAGCAGAGCGGCTCCCGGGACTGGCTGGGTGCGTGACTGAGTAAAGACCTGCGGTCCCTTTTGCCCTGGCGTGCTGCGTTTGTGCTTGGTTTGCACGGGACGAGGGGTCTGCGCCAGAGGCCAGGGGAGGAGGGGGACGGGCAGCGGGGCTGATGGCGACCGGCCCCTCCCTGTGCCGGTGGAGGGCCCTCCGGTGCTGCCGTGGCGCGGGTGGCCGTGGAGGGGCCGGTAGCTGCCGTGGCGCGGGTGGCCGTGGAGGGGCCGGTACGATCGCTGCTGCCACCCGGTGAGCAAAGTTCGGTACTGCGGCTCGGGCTGGCGCCAATGCGCGGTGGCGCCGTGTCCAAGAGCTCGCTGCTGCCACCGGTGAGCAAAGTTCGGTACTGCCGCTCGAGTGGCGCAGGTGCTTTGCGCGCTGGGAGGAGCCGTGCCCCTGTGTGTCCGGCGCTGCAATAAGGAACGCCTGCCTGCTTGCTGAAGTGCCCAAAGGGCTTCAGAGAGTCTTTGTGTTTGCCCAATGACGGCATCGTGGGCTCCAGCCGTGGGCCGGGGCCGGAAGAGCCCTCAGGTGCGGGCAGCGGGGCTGATGGCGACGGCCCCTCCCTCTGCCGGTAGATGCCGGGCCCGATGCGAGCCGAAGGAGGAGCGGAGCCATAGCCGGGTTGCGGCTGCAGCGAGGGAGAAGGTGAGCGCGGGGTATGGGGGGGGGGGTTGGATGGAGCGGCGGGTCCCGGGGAAAAGCCCCCGGGAGGGCGGGGTCCGTGTCGGGGGCAAGGAGCGATAGGGGTGCGGCGCCGTGTCGGAGCCGCGAGTCGGGGTCTGCTCGGAGCCGGAGCCGGCGCTGGGAGCCGCCCCCGCCCCCGCAGGCGCCGCCCCCGCCCCCGCAGGCGCCGCCCCCGCCCCCGCAGGCGCCGCCCCCGCCCCCGCAGGCGCCGCCCCCGCCCCCGCAGGCGCCGCCCCCGCCCCCGCTGGCGCCGCCCTTGCCCCCGCTGGCGCCGCCCTTGCCCCCGCTGGCGCCGCCCTTGCCCCCGCTGGCGCCGCCCCCGCCCCCGCTGGCGCCGCCCCCGCCCCCGCTGGCGCCGCCCCCGCCCCCGCTGGCGCCGCCCCCGCCCCCGCTGGCGCCGCCCCCGCCCCCGCTGGCGCCGCCCCCGCCCCCGCTGGCGCCGCCCCCGCCCCCGCTGGCGCCGCCCCCGCCCCCGCTGGCGCCGCCCCCGCCCCCGCTGGCGCCGCCCCCGCCCACGCTGGCGCCGCCCCCGCCCCCGCTGGCGCCGCCCCCGCCCCGCTGGCGCCGCCCCCGCCCCCGCTGGCGCCGCCCCCGCCCCGCTGGCGCCGCCCCCGCCCCCGCTGGCGCCGGCACCGCCCCCGCTGGCGCCGCCCCCGCCCCCGCTGGCGCCGCCCCCGCCCCCGCTGGCGCCGCCCCCGCCCCCGCTGGCTCTGCCCCCGCCCCCGCTGGCTCTGCCCCCGCCCCCGCTGGCGTCGCCCCCGCCCCCGCTGGCGCCGCCCCCGCCCCCGCTGGCGCCGCCCCCGCCCCCGCTGGCGCCGCCCCCGCCCCCGCTGGCACCGCCCCCGTCCCCGCTGGCACCGCCCCCGCCCCCGCTGGCGCCGCCCCCGCCCCCGCTGGCGCCGCCGGCACCGCCCCCGCCCCCGCTGGCGCCGCCCCCGCCCCCTCTGGCGCCGCCCCCGCTGGCACCGCCCCCGCCCACGCTGGCTCCGCCCCCGGCCCCGCTGGCACCGCCCCCGGCCCCGCTGGCACCGCCCCCGTCCCCGCTGGCGCCGCCCCCTGGCCGCAACGCGGTACTGCAGCCCGGCGTTCGGCTCAGAGTGTGGCCCCTCCGGCGCGCCGTCGGTTCGTGGCGCATGCGCGGTGCGGCGGAGCAGCATGGCGGCGGGCTGGTGTTCGGTGCCGGGGCGGCGGGGGAGCAGAGAGGCCAGCGGTGAGGCGCGGGCTCCCCTCCAGCGGGTGTGGGGGTGCGTGGTGGCTGCTCGAGGGTGGTGGGACGGGAAGCTTGGAGGCGGCCGCTGCGGCAGGCTGCAGGAGGCGAGCCGGGTGCGGGCAGCCCCGGGGCCAGAGGCGGGAGGTGACGGAAGGGAATGGGAGAAGGAGGCGGGCACCCCCCCCCCCCCCAAGTCGGCAGTGCTCCCCCGGCCCCGCTCGCCCCGCGCAGCCGCCCCCAGCTGCAGCACGTCCCCTGAAGCCTGTGTCCCGGAGCGCCCGGCCTCCCCCAAGGCCCGTGGTGCGGGCTGCCTCGGCCTCCCTGAACGCGGTCGCCGCTGCTTGTTTATGTGTGGCAGGGGCTGCGCTGAGTTCGCGTTTGTCCGTTCGTGCCCTGGGGATGCCGTTGGCTGCGCCCGCTCCGGGCTTGTGTGGGCTGCGTGTGCCGGGCCTCGCTGTGCTGGCGGCGTGGGGGCGAAAAGGGAGAGGCGGAGCGCTGAGTGGCTGCGGACAGGAGGTGGCGCGGCTGAAGCTGGAGAGTCCCGAGAAGGCTGAAGAAGAAGAAGAAATGGAAGGCCAGCTGGCTGGCAGCTGCCTGGCGCTGCGGGTGAGGAAGGCTCCGTCTTGGTAGCCCGCAGCAGGCCAGGCCGCCAGCGTGCCCCGCAGGGTCTGTATGTGTCACCAGCAGCAGCATGGTCCGGTTGTGGAGCGCGCGAGCGCGGCTGCGTGCGTAGGGAGCCTTGTCTCGTAAGAGCTGCGAGACATGGACGTTTTCTCTTAGGTGGGGGACAGCCAAGCGACCGGAGTTACGGAAGAGGAATGGAGGAGAGCAGGACGGAGAAGCGTCTGAAGCGGCAGAGTCTCCCGGGAGCGCGGAGAGCGAGAGCTGCGGTGAGTGGCGGGCCCTCGGGGCCCTGTCGCCCCTCTTCTGCGTCCCGGGCCCTCCCCTGGATCCTTCTCTCTCCCACGCTGCTGTGATTTTTTTTTTTTTTTCTTTTTCCTTTTGTTTTCCTTTCCCTGTACCTCCCGTCTTCTGTCTGTGTGTGTGTTCTGCTCCCTCTCCCTCTTTTTCTCCCTTCAGAATTTCTCTAGCCGGCTCCCTGTCTCTATTTGTCTGTCCTGCTGGCTGTCCGGTCGTTTCTTGCTGTACCTCCCTGTCCAGCCGGCTCTCTTTTTGCTCTCCCTTTTTGCCTTTCTCTCCTTCTCTGTCCTGCTTCGTGGCCCTTTCTTCTCTTTCTCTCCCTCTCTGTTCTCTAGCCCCTTGCTGGTTTGTTTTGGGGTTTCCCTGCACACACGCCCCCTGCCCCTTTCTTGGTCTCTTTGTCTAGATCTGACCCTTTCTTTGTTTCTCGGTCCCTTTTTTCCTGTTCACTGTCCTTTTTCTCTCTCTGTCTGTGTCCCCTGCTCTCCGTTGCTATCTTTATCTCTCCTTTCTTCTTCATCTCCTCCCCCTGCCCCCGTCTCTCTCTCCCTCTTTCGTGCTCACCGGCCCTACATTTTCGTGCTCCGTCTCTGCAAGGCTCCTCGTCCCTGTATTTCTTGATTTCTCTACCTCTCTGGCGTTTCCTTTCGACCCTTCTTTCTCTCTGAGCTTCTCGGTCTTCTCCCTTGTCTTATTTTCCTCTTCCTAGTGCTCTGCCCTGCTCCCCATCGCTTATTTTCTCTCTCCGTTTCTCTGCCCTGCTCCCCGTCCCTGTCTGTCTTTCTCCGTCCCCCTCTGCTGCTCCACAGCAGTGTTTTTCCTTTCTCCAGCGCTCTGACCTGCTCCCCACCCCCCTCCCCCCTTTTTCTCTCTGTCATTCTTCCTGCTTCCCTGGACCTCTCTCTCTGCAATCTCGAGTCCTACTCCCTGTTTGTATCCCACTGTCCTGGTCCCCATCCCTCTCTTTGCCTCTCTATCCCTTTGTCCCTGTTTTTTCTTTCTCCGTCTCTCTGCCCTGCTGCCTAGTTCTGTCCGGTTCCCTTTCTGTTTGCTGGGTTGTTTTTTTTTTTCTCTCTTCATTCTTCTGCTTTGCTCTGTGTTCCCTCCCTCTCACTCCTGCAGCGTCCTGCTGTGTGTTACCTGTCCTTCTCCCTCTTGATATTTTTGCTCTTGCTCTGTCCCTCTGTCCTGCTGCCTGGAAGTAATTTTTTCTTCTCTGCATTTCTGTTCTTCTGACCATGGCTGTTTTTTCATTCTCCACCTCTCTCTCTCCTGCTCGCCAGCCTCGCCTTTCTCTCCCTGACGTTCTTTCCTCTTCCCAGTCCCTCTGCTTTTGTGTATCCTTGCACTCCACTCCCTCTGTCACGCTGTCTTGCTCCCCATCCCTCCCTTTCCTTTCTACCCTTCCGATGTCTGTGTCCCCCAAGCCCGCTTTGTACGTGTCCCTGTCAACACCCTTCTGTCACTCTTCTTCCCTTGCTGCTCTTGCTCTTTTTCTCTCTCTTCCTCTGTGCTGCGGCCCATCGCTGTTTTTAACTCCTCCATCCCTTTGTCCCGCTCCCTGTCCTTGTCAGTTTTGCCCTGTGCTCCAGGCTTTCCTTGTTTTCTGCATCTCTGTCCTTTTCCCTGTACCCTTTTTCTCTCTGCTCCTCAGTCCTTCTGCCTCGTCTTGTTTTTCTCTTTCTGCCGTCCCTCTCTTTTTGTCTGTGACCCTCTGTGCTCTTCTCCTTCTCCCTCTCAGTTTGCGGTTGTCCTATGTGTCCCCCTCTCTGTCTCTCTCTTCTGCTGTCCTGCTCCCCAGCCCCGTTATTTATTGCTTCACCCCTCGGTCTTGCTCTCAGTCCCTGTTTTCTCTCGTGCTCCGCCTCGCTGCCGTTCTCTCTGTTGCTCTCGTTTGCTGTCTGTCCCAGCGTCCTGCTCCCTGTCGCGCTCTCTGTTTCACAGTCTGGCGTCGTGTCCCTCACCTGTTTTCTCTCTCACTCTGTCCTTCCTCCTGGCTTTTCCTTGTCCCTCTGGCCTCTTACTCGTCGCTACTTTTTTCTTCCTTTCTCTACCTCTCTGCCTCTGCCCTGTCGCTTTCTTCCTCTCTCTCTCTGCAATGTTTCTTTCTCCATCTGTGCCCCCCTCCCTGTCCCTTTTCTCTTGTTCTCTCTGTCCTCCATCCTCCCCGTAACTCTTTGTCTGTGTATCTCCATACTGCTGCCTGTCCCTTTGTTTCTCGCTATATGCCCCTGTCCAGCTTGCTGTCCCGTTGTTCTCCTCTGTGCTGAACCGTGGCCTTTTCTATCATCCTGCAGCCCATCACCGATTTTACTTTCTCCACCTCTTTGGCCTGATCTGTGTGTCTCCTGCCCCCGTCCATCTGGCTTGTTCGCTCTACTTGTGTCTCCCTCCAGTGTTCTTTATTCCTCCGATTCAGTTTCTCTCTTGATCCATCAGTTCTGCTGCCCGCTCGTCGTTCTCTGTCTCTCTCTCTTTCCCTCTGTGCTGTTCCTGCGCGTAGCGCGCGAGCAAGCGAGGCTACGTGCCTGGGGATCCTTGTCTCGTAAGAGCTGCGAGACATGGACGTTTTCTCTTAGGTGGGGGACAGCCAAGCGACCGGAGTTACGGAAGAGGAATGGAGGAGAGCAGGAGAGAGAAGCGTCTGAAGCGGCAGAGTCTCCCGGGAGCGCGGAGAGCGAGAGCCGCGGTGAGTGGCGGGCCCTCGGGGCCCTGTCGCCCCTCTTCTGCGTCCCGAGCCCTCCCCTGGATCCTTCTCTCTCCCACGCTGCTGTGATTTTTTTTTTTTTTTTCTTTTTCCTTTTGTTTTCCTTTCCCTGTACCTCCCGTCTTCTGTCTGTGTGTGTGTTCTGCTCCCTCTCCCTCTTTTTCTCCCTTCAGAATTTCTCTAGCCGGCTCCCTGTCTCTATTTGTCTGTCCTGCTGGCTGTCCGGTCGTTTCTTGCTGTACCTCCCTGTCCAGCCGGCTCTCTTTTTGCTCTCCCTTTTTGCCTTTCTCTCCTTCTCTGTCCTGCTTCGTGGCCCTTTCTTCTCTTTCTCTCCCTCTCTGTTCTCTAGCCCCTTGCTGGTTTGTTTTGGGGTTTCCCTGCACACACGCCCCCCGCCCCTTTCTTGGTCTCTTTGTCTAGATCTGACCCTTTCTTTGTTTCTCGGTCCCTTTTTTCCTGTTCACTGTCCTTTTTCTCTCTCTGTCTGTGTCCCCTGCGCTCCGTTGCCATCTTTATCTCTCCTTTCTTCTTCATCTCCTCCCCCTGCCCCCGTCTCTCTCTCCCTCTTTCGCGCTCACCGGCCCTACATTTTCGTGCTCCGTCTCTGCAAGGCTCCTCGTCCCTGTATTTCTTGATTTCTCTACCTCTCTGGCGTTTCCTTTCGACCCTTCTTTCTCTCTGAGCTCCTCGGTCTTCTCCCTTGTCTTATTTTCCTCTTCCTAGTGCTCTGCCCTGCTCCCCATCGCTTATTTTCTCTCTCCGTTTCTCTGCCCTGCTCCCCGTCCCTGTCTGTCTTTCTCCGTCCCCCTCGGCTGCTCCACAGCAGAGTTTTTCCTTTCTCCGGCTCTCTGACCCGCTCCCCGCCCACCCAGGTTGACCGTCCCAGGTTTTGTTCTGCGTCTCCATCCTGCCGCTGTCCTCATCTATCCTTTTGTGCCCTTCTCTTTCTGTCTCTTTTCGTGTGTCCCCGCTGCTTTTTTTCCCATCTCTGTCCAGCTCCCTGTCCCTTTCCTTTTTCCTCTTGCTGTCCTTTTGCCCTGCTTCCTCTTGCTGTTTTTTCTGCCTTTCTCTCTCTGCGCCATTCCCTCTCCCATCCTTTCTTTCTCGATCCCCCTGTGCAGCTCGCTGTCCCTTGTTTCCTTTCTCTCTTCCTCGGTATTTTTTTTCTTTCTCCATACCTCTCTCCCGCTGCCCGTCACGGTCGCATTTCTCCCCCCAACGCTGTCCTGCTCTGTCCCTTTTCTCTCTCTCTGTCGTTTTGTCCCGCTCCCTGTGTTTGTTTTTTAATTCCTCCCTCAGGGTCCCTCAGCCCGGTGCTGTTTTTTCCCTTCTCCGCCTCTGTCTCCT
Organism: Opisthocomus hoazin; assembly: GCF_030867145.1. Taxonomy (NCBI): domain Eukaryota; kingdom Metazoa; phylum Chordata; class Aves; order Opisthocomiformes; family Opisthocomidae; genus Opisthocomus; species Opisthocomus hoazin. Next base: position 94,753 of record NW_027448749.1, read on the forward strand.
GCTGCCCAGCTGAGGCTTTTCCCCCTCCGTCTCTGTCCTGCTCCCCCGTCTCTTACTTGTGCCTGTCTTTCACTTTGTCCTGCCTCCTTGTCCCCTTTTTCTCTCTCAGTATCACCTTGTCCCGCTCCCTGTCCCTGTCTTTCTCTGACAATGTGTCCCGCTCCTTGTCCTTCTCTTTCCCTTTGCTGTTATTCCCCGTCCTTGTTCTGGCCTTTCTTCCTTCTCTTTCTGTCCTACTGCCCCAGTGCCTCTTTTTCCACCGCTGTCCTGCTCCCTGGCCCTTGTTTCCTCTCGCCGTCCCTCTGTCCTGCTTCCTGTCCCCAGTTTTTCTGTCTCTCTTTCTCGATCCTGCTGCCTGTCCGGTCGTTTCTTGCTGTACCTGCCTGTGCAGCCGGCTCTCCCTTTTTGCCTTTCTCTCCTTCTCTTCCTGCTTCCCGGCCCGTTCTTGTCTTCCTCTCTGTCTGTCCTCTATCCCCTTGCTGGTTTGTGTTGGGGTTCCAACCCTGACCACCCACCCCCTTCTTCGTCTGACCCTTTCTTTGTTTCTTAGTACGTTTCTTCCTGTTGCCTGTCCTTTTTCTCTCTCTGTCAGTGTGTCCTGCACTGCGTGGGACGGTGGTGGGAGGCTGAAAAAGGGTGGGAAGCTGGGGGGGCGGAGTGGAGGCTGGAAAGAGGTAGGAGGTTGCAGAGGGGTGGGAAGCTGAATTAAGTAGAGGCCAGCAAAAAGGGAGTTAGGAGGCTATCGAGGGGTGGGAGGCGGGGGGGGGGGGGGGGGGCGAGGAGGGGGGAGTAGAGGCCAGGAAAAAAAAAGGAGGCCGGAAAGGGGTGGGAGGCTGCAGAGGGGTGGGAGGCCGGGGGCGAGAGTAGAGGCCAGAAAAAAAGGGAGGCCGGAAAGGGGTGGGAGGCTGCAGAGGGGTGGGAGGCTGGGGGCGAGAGTAGAGGCCAGAAAAAAAAGGAGGCCGGGGGGTGCGAGTAGAGGCCAGAAAGGCCCTTTTTTGTGGCTTCTTCCCTGTCTTTATCTCTCTTTCCTGCCTTGTTTACTCCTCTGATTCAAGTTCTCTCTCGATCCGTGTGTTCTGCTTCCCACTCATCATATTCTCTCTTTTTCTCTGTCCTGTTCCTGAGGCTTCTTGTCTAGGAAGCCACGTCTCGTATGAGCTCTAAGACAGCCACATGCATTTTCTCTCAGGTGCAGGAGAGCCAAACGATTGGAGTTGCGGAAGAAGAGGGGAAGAGAGAAGGGGAGAGAAACATCTGAAGTGTCAAAGTCTCCCGGCAGCACCGAGAGTGAGAGCTGCGGTGAGTCGTGGGCCCTCGGGGCCCTGTCACCCCTCTTCTGCATCCTGGGCCCTCCCCGGCTCCCTCTCTTTCCCCCACTGCTACGATTATTTTTTTTTTCTGCTCTTGTGTACCTTCTTTCTCCATCTGTCTCTGACTTGTCCCCATCTTTTAGGTCCTCCCTCTTTCTGCCCTGCAGCCCGTGGCATTTTTTTCCTTCTTCCCCTCTTTCTGTTCAGCTCCCGGTTACTAGTTTTGCTTTCCTCCTACTCTGTAGCCTGTCAGTACTTTTGCTGTCTTTGGTGCTCTCTGTCTGGCTCCTCGTCCCTTGATTCGAGGCCTTCCTTCTCGGCTCCGTAGCACGTCACAGATCTACTGCTTTCTCCATGTCTATTCTATTCTATTTCCTCATCTCTCTTTGTCCAGGTCCCTGCCGCTATTCTTTTTTCCTCTGTCATGCTGCAGGGTTTTTTTTTGCATCTCCTTCCTGCTCCCCGTTCTTCATTTTCGGTCTGTGTCCTGCTCCCTCTTCTTCTTTCTGCTGCCGCTCTTGCTCTCTTGCTGCTGCTTCTTTCTCCGTCTCTGTGGGACTGCCTGTCCCCGTCCTTCTCTCGCCGTCCCTTTCCCTGCTTGGTGCTTTCTCGTTCCACCGCCGCTGTCCAGCCACCTGTCACTTTTCTCCTCTCTTGTAGTGGCCTGCACCCTGCTCCTCATTTTTGGCAGCCTCTGCCGAGCAGCGCGTCTCTCCGGGAGGCGACGGACGGACTGTTCGCCGCTGGATCAACGGGCGCAGCTGCGGGAAGGAGTGCCGAGGTGTCGGAGGGGCAGAGGGAGCGTCGGGGGCCCCGACCCCGGAGCAGAGCGGCTCCCGGGACTGGCTGGGTGCGTGACTGAGTAAAGACCTGCGGTCCCTTTTGCCCTGGCGGCTGCGTTTGTGCTTGGTTTGCACGGGACGAGGGGCTGCGCCAGAGGCCAGGGGAGGAGGGGACGGGCTGTGGGGCTGGGGCGACGGCCCCCTGTTCCTGCCGGGGTCCAGCCGTGGGCCGGGGCCGGGGGAGCCCCAGGTGCGGGCAGCGGGGCTGATGGCGACGGCCCCTCCCTGTGCCGGTGGAGGGCCCGGTGCTGCCGTGGCGCGGGTGGCCGTGGAGGGGCCGGTGCTGCCGTGGCGCGGGTGGCCGTGGAGGGGCCGGTACGATCGCTGCTGCCACCCGGTGAGCAAAGTTCGGTACTGCGGCTCGGGCGGCGCCAATGCGCGGTGGCGCCGTGTCCAAGGGCTCGCTGCTGCCACCCGGTGAGCAAAGTTCGGTACTGCGGCTCGGGCGGCGCCAATGCGCGGTGGCGCCGTGTCCAAGAGCTCGCTGCTGCCACCCGGTGAGCAAAGTTCGGTACTGCCGCTCGAGTGGCGCAGGTGCTTTGCGCGCTGGGAGGAGCCGTGCCCTGTGTGTCCGGCGCTGCAATAAGGAACGCCTGCCTGCTTGCTGAAGTGCCCAAAGGGCTTCAGAGAGTCTTTGTGTTTGCCCAATGACGGCATGGTGGGCTCCAGCCGTGGGCCGGGGCCGGAAGAGCCCCAGGTGCGGGCAGCGGGGCTGATGGCGACGGCCCCTCCCTCTGCCGGTAGAGGGCCCGGTGCTGCCGTGCCGGGCCCGATGCGAGCCGAAGGAGGAGCGGAGCCATAGCCGGGTTGCGGCTGCAGCGAGGGAGAAGGTGAGCGCGGGGTATGGGGGGGGGGGTTGGATGGAGCGGCGGGTCCCGGGGAAAAGCCCCCGGGAGGGCGGGGTCCGTGTCGGGGGCAAGGAGCGATAGGGGTGCGGCGCCGTGTCGGAGCCGCGAGTCGGGGTCTGCTCGGAGCCGGAGCCGGCGCTGGGAGCCGCCCCCGCCCCCGCAGGCGCCGCCCCCGCCCCCGCAGGCGCCGCCCCCGCCCCCGCAGGCGCCGCCCCCGCCCCCGCTGGCGCCGCCCCCGCCCCCGCTGGCGCCGCCCTTGCCCCCGCTGGCGCCGCCCTTGCCCCCGCTGGCACCGCCCCCGCCCCCGCTGGCACCGCCCCCGCTGGCGCCGCCCCCGCCCCCGCTGGCGCCGCCCCCGCCCCCGCTGGCGCCGCCCCCGCCCCCGCTGGCGCCGCCCCCGCCCCCGCTGGCGCCGCCCCCGCCCCCGCTGGCGCCGCCCCCGCCCCCGCTGGCGCCGCCCCCGCCCCCGCTGGCGCCGCCCCCGCCCCCGCTGGCGCCGCCCCCGCCCCCGCTGGCGCCGCCCCCGCCCCGCTGGCGCCGCCCCCGCCCCCGCTGGCGCCGGCACCGCCCCCGCTGGCGCCGGCACCGCCCCCGCTGGCGCCGCCCCCGCCCCCGCTGGCTCTGCCCCCGCCCCCGCTGGCGTCGCCCCCGCTGGCGCCGCCCCCGCCCCCGCTGGCGCCGCCCCCGCCCCCGCTGGCGCCGCCCCCGCCCCCGCTGGCGCCGCCCCCGCCCCCGCTGGCACCGCCCCCGCCCCCGCTGGCGCCGCCCCCGCCCCCGCTGGCGCCGCCGGCACCGCCCCCGCCCCCGCTGGCGCCGCCCCCGCCCCCGCTGGCGCCGCCCCCGCTGGCACCGCCCCCGCTGGCTCCGCCCCCGGCCCCGCTGGCACCGCCCCCGTCCCCGCTGGCGCCGCCCCCTGGCCGCAACGCGGTACTGCAGCCCGGCGTTCGGCTCAGAGTGTGGCCCCTCCGGCGCGCCGTCGGTTCGTGGCGCATGCGCGGTGCGGCGGAGCAGCATGGCGGCGGGCTGGTGTTCGGTGCCGGGGCGGCGGGGGAGCAGAGAGGCCAGCGGTGAGGCGCGGGCTCCCCTCCAGCGGGTGTGGGGGTGCGTGGTGGCTGCTCGAGGGTGGTGGGACGGGAAGCTTGGAGCCGGCCGCTGCGGCAGGCTGCAGGAGGCGAGCCGGGTGCGGGCAGCCCCGGGGCCAGAGGCGGGAGGTGACGGAAGGGAATGGGAGAAGGAGGCGGGCACCCCCCCCCCCCCCAAGTCGGCAGTGCTCCCCCGGCCCCGCTCGCCCCGCGCAGCCGCCCCCAGCTGCAGCACGTCCCCTGAAGCCTGTGTCCCGGAGCGCCCGGCCTCCCCCAAGGCCCGTGGTGCGGGCTGCCTCGGCCTCCCTGAACGCGGTCGCCGCTGCTTGTTTATGTGTGGCAGGGGCTGCGCTGAGTTCGCGTTTGTCCGTTCGTGCCCTGGGGATGCCGTTGGCTGCGCCCGCTCCGGGCTTGTGTGGGCTGCGTGTGCCGGGCCTCGCTGTGCTGGCGGCGTGGGGGCGAAAAGGGAGAGGCGGAGCGCTGAGTGGCTGCGGACAGGAGGTGGCGCGGCTGAAGCTGGAGAGTCCCGAGAAGGCTGAAGAAGAAGAAGAAATGGAAGGCCAGCTGGCTGGCAGCTGCCTGGCGCTGCGGGTGAGGAAGGCTCCGTCTTGGTAGCCCGCAGCAGGCCAGGCCGCCAGCGTGCCCCGCAGGGTCTGTATGTGTCACCAGCAGCAGCATGGTCCGGTTGTGGAGCGCGCGAGCGCGGCTGCGTGCGTAGGGAGCCTTGTCTCGTAAGAGCTGCGAGACATGGACGTTTTCTCTTAGGTGGGGGACAGCCAAGCGACCGGAGTTACGGAAGAGGAATGGAGGAGAGCAGGACGGAGAAGCGTCTGAAGCGGCAGAGTCTCCCGGGAGCGCGGAGAGCGAGAGCCGCGGTGAGTGGCGGGCCCTCGGGGCCCTGTCGCCCCTCTTCTGCGTCCCGGGCCCTCCCCTGGATCCTTCTCTCTCCCACGCTGCTGTGATTTTTTTTTTTTTTTCTTTTTCCTTTTGTTTTCCTTTCCCTGTACCTCCCGTCTTCTGTCTGTGTGTGTGTTCTGCTCCCTCTCCCTCTTTTTCTCCCTTCAGAATTTCTCTAGCCGGCTCCCTGTCTCTATTTGTCTGTCCTGCTGGCTGTCCGGTCGTTTCTTGCTGTACCTCCCTGTCCAGCCGGCTCTCTTTTTGCTCTCCCTTTTTGCCTTTCTCTCCTTCTCTGTCCTGCTTCGTGGCCCTTTCTTCTCTTTCTCTCCCTCTCTGTTCTCTAGCCCCTTGCTGGTTTGTTTTGGGGTTTCCCTGCACACACGCCCCCCGCCCCTTTCTTGGTCTCTTTGTCTAGATCTGACCCTTTCTTTGTTTCTCGGTCCCTTTTTTCCTGTTCACTGTCCTTTTTCTCTCTCTGTCTGTGTCCCCTGCTCTCCGTTGCTATCTTTATCTCTCCTTTCTTCTTCATCTCCTCCCCCTGCCCCCGTCTCTCTCTCCCTCTTTCGCGCTCACCGGCCCTACATTTTCGTGCTCCGTCTCTGCAAGGCTCCTCGTCCCTGTATTTCTTGATTTCTCTACCTCTCTGGCGTTTCCTTTCGACCCTTCTTTCTCTCTGAGCTTCTCGGTCTTCTCCCTTGTCTTATTTTCCTCTTCCTAGTGCTCTGCCCTGCTCCCCATCGCTTATTTTCTCTCTCCGTTTCTCTGCCCTGCTCCCCGTCCCTGTCTGTCTTTCTCCGTCCCCCTCTGCTGCTCCACAGCAGTGTTTTTCCTTTCTCCAGCGCTCTGACCTGCTCCCCACCCCCCTCCCCCCTTTTTCTCTCTGTCATTCTTCCTGCTTCCCTGGACCTCTCTCTCTGCAATCTCGAGTCCTACTCCCTGTTTGTATCCCACTGTCCTGGTCCCCATCCCTCTCTTTGCCTCTCTATCCCTTTGTCCCTGTTTTTTCTTTCTCCGTCTCTCTGCCCTGCTGCCTAGTTCTGTCCGGTTCCCTTTCTGTTTGCTGGGTTGTTTTTTTTTTTCTCTCTTCATTCTTCTGCTTTGCTCTGTGTTCCCTCCCTCTCACTCCTGCAGCGTCCTGCTGTGTGTTACCTGTCCTTCTCCCTCTTGATATTTTTGCTCTTGCTCTGTCCCTCTGTCCTGCTGCCTGGAAGTAATTTTTTCTTCTCTGCATTTCTGTTCTTCTGACCATGGCTGTTTTTTCATTCTCCACCTCTCTCTCTCCTGCTCGCCAGCCTCGCCTTTCTCTCCCTGACGTTCTTTCCTCTTCCCAGTCCCTCTGCTTTTGTGTATCCTTGCACTCCACTCCCTCTGTCACGCTGTCTTGCTCCCCATCCCTCCCTTTCCTTTCTACCCTTCCGATGTCTGTGTCCCCCAAGCCCGCTTTGTACGTGTCCCTGTCAACACCCTTCTGTCACTCTTCTTCCCTTGCTGCTCTTGCTCTTTTTCTCTCTCTTCCTCTGTGCTGCGGCCCATCGCTGTTTTTAACTCCTCCATCCCTTTGTCCCGCTCCCTGTCCTTGTCAGTTTTGCCCTGTGCTCCAGGCTTTCCTTGTTTTCTGCATCTCTGTCCTTTTCCCTGTACCCTTTTTCTCTCTGCTCCTCAGTCCTTCTGCCTCGTCTTGTTTTTCTCTTTCTGCCGTCCCTCTCTTTTTGTCTGTGACCCTCTGTGCTCTTCTCCTTCTCCCTCTCAGTTTGCGGTTGTCCTATGTGTCCCCCTCTCTGTCTCTCTCTTCTGCTGTCCTGCTCCCCAGCCCCGTTATTTATTGCTTCACCCCTCGGTCTTGCTCTCAGTCCCTGTTTTCTCTCGTGCTCCGCCTCGCTGCCGTTCTCTCTGTTGCTCTCGTTTGCTGTCTGTCCCAGCGTCCTGCTCCCTGTCGCGCTCTCTGTTTCACAGTCTGGCGTCGTGTCCCTCACCTGTTTTCTCTCTCACTCTGTCCTTCCTCCTGGCTTTTCCTTGTCCCTCTGGCCTCTTACTCGTCGCTACTTTTTTCTTCCTTTCTCTACCTCTCTGCCTCTGCCCTGTCGCTTTCTTCCTCTCTCTCTCTGCAATGTTTCTTTCTCCATCTGTGCCCCCCTCCCTGTCCCTTTTCTCTTGTTCTCTCTGTCCTCCATCCTCCCCGTAACTCTTTGTCTGTGTATCTCCATACTGCTGCCTGTCCCTTTGTTTCTCGCTATATGCCCCTGTCCAGCTTGCTGTCCCGTTGTTCTCCTCTGTGCTGAACCGTGGCCTTTTCTATCATCCTGCAGCCCGTCACCGATTTTACTTTCTCCACCTCTTTGGCCTGATCTGTGTGTCTCCTGCCCCCGTCCATCTGGCTTGTTCGCTCTACTTGTGTCTCCCTCCAGTGTTCTTTATTCCTCCGATTCAGTTTCTCTCTTGATCCATCAGTTCTGCTGCCCGCTCGTCGTTCTCTGTCTCTCTCTCTTTCCCTCTGTGCTGTTCCTGCGCGTAGCGCGCGAGCAAGCGAGGCTACGTGCCTGGGGATCCTTGTCTCGTAAGAGCTGCGAGACATGGACGTTTTCTCTTAGGTGGGGGACAGCCAAGCGACCGGAGTTACGGAAGAGGAATGGAGGAGAGCAGGAGAGAGAAGCGTCTGAAGCGGCAGAGTCTCCCGGGAGCGCGGAGAGCGAGAACCGCGGTGAGTGGCGGGCCCTCGGGGCCCTGTCGCCCCTCTTCTGCGTCCCGAGCTGTCCCCTGGATCCTTCTCTCTCCCACGCTGCTGTGATTTTTTTTTTTTTTTTCTTTTTCCTTTTGTTTTCCTTTCCCTGTACCTCCCGTCTTCTGTCTGTGTGTGTGTTCTGCTCCCTCTCCCTCTTTTTCTCCCTTCAGAATTTCTCTAGCCGGCTCCCTGTCTCTATTTGTCTGTCCTGCTGGCTGTCCGGTCGTTTCTTGCTGTACCTCCCTGTCCAGCCGGCTCTCTTTTTGCTCTCCCTTTTTGCCTTTCTCTCCTTCTCTGTCCTGCTTCGTGGCCCTTTCTTCTCTTTCTCTCCCTCTCTGTTCTCTAGCCCCTTGCTGGTTTGTTTTGGGGTTTCCCTGCACACACGCCCCCCGCCCCTTTCTTGGTCTCTTTGTCTAGATCTGACCCTTTCTTTGTTTCTCGGTCCCTTTTTTCCTGTTCACTGTCCTTTTTCTCTCTCTGTCTGTGTCCCCTGCGCTCCGTTGCCATCTTTATCTCTCTTTTCTTCTTCATCTCCTCCCCCTGCCCCCGTCTCTCTCTCCCTCTTTCGCGCTCACCGGCCCTACATTTTCGTGCTCCGTCTCTGCAAGGCTCCTCGTCCCTGTATTTCTTGATTTCTCTACCTCTCTGGCGTTTCCTTTCGACCCTTCTTTCTCTCTGAGCTCCTCGGTCTTCTCCCTTGTCTTATTTTCCTCTTCCTAGTGCTCTGCCCTGCTCCCCATCGCTTATTTTCTCTCTCCGTTTCTCTGCCCTGCTCCCCGTCCCTGTCTGTCTTTCTCCGTCCCCCTCTGCTGCTCCACAGCAGAGTTTTTCCTTTCTCCGGCTCTCTGACCCGCTCCCCGCCCACCCAGGTTGACCGTCCCAGGTTTTGTTCTGCGTCTCCATCCTGCCGCTGTCCTCATCTATCCTTTTGTGCCCTTCTCTTTCTGTCTCTTTTCGTGTGTCCCCGCTGCTTTTTTTCCCATCTCTGTCCAGCTCCCTGTCCCTTTCCTTTTTCCTCTTGCTGTCCTTTTGCCCTGCTTCCTCTTGCTGTTTTTTCTGCCTTTCTCTCTCTGCGCCATTCCCTCTCCCATCCTTTCTTTCTCGATCCCCCTGTGCAGCTCGCTGTCCCTTGTTTCCTTTCTCTCTTCCTCGGTATTTTTTTTCTTTCTCCATACCTCTCTCCCGCTGCCCGTCACGGTCGCATTTCTCCCCCCAACGCTGTCCTGCTCTGTCCCTTTTCTCTCTCTCTGTCGTTTTGTCCCGCTCCCTGTGTTTGTTTTTTAATTCCTCCCTCAGGGTCCCTCAGCCCGGTGCTGTTTTTTCCCTTCTCCGCCTCTGTCTCCTGCTGCCCAGCTGAGGCTTTTCCCCCTCCGTCTCTGTCCTGCTCCCCCGTCTCTTACTTGTGCCTGTCTTTCACTTTGTCCTGCCTCCTTGTCCCCTTTTTCTCTCTCAGTATCACCTTGTCCCGCTCCCTGTCCCTGTCTTTCTCTGACAATCTGTCCCGCTCCTTGTCCTTCTCTTTCCCTTTGCTGTTATTCCCCGTCCTTGTTCTGGCCTTTCTTCCTTCTCTTTCTGTCCTACTGCCCCAGTGCCTCTTTTTCCACCGCTGTCCTGCTCCCTGGCCCTTGTTTCCTCTCGCCGTCCCTCTGTCCTGCTTCCTGTCCCCAGTTTTTCTGTCTCTCTTTCTCGATCCTGCTGCCTGTCCGGTCGTTTCTTGCTGTACCTGCCTGTGCAGCCGGCTCTCCCTTTTTGCCTTTCTCTCCTTCTCTTCCTGCTTCCCGGCCCGTTCTTGTCTTCCTCTCTGTCTGTCCTCTATCCCCTTGCTGGTTTGTGTTGGGGTTCCAACCCTGACCACCCACCCCCTTCTTCGTCTGACCCTTTCTTTGTTTCTTAGTACGTTTCTTCCTGTTGCCTGTCCTTTTTCTCTCTCTGTCAGTGTGTCCTGCACTGCGTGGGACGGTGGTGGGAGGCTGAAAAAGGGTGGGAAGCTGGGGGGGCGGAGTGGAGGCTGGAAAGAGGTAGGAGGTTGCAGAGGGGTGGGAAGCTGAATTAAGTAGAGGCCAGCAAAAAGGGAGTTAGGAGGCTATCGAGGGGTGGGAGGCGGGGGGGGGGGGGGGGGCGAGGAGGGGGGAGTAGAGGCCAGGAAAAAAAAAGGAGGCCGGAAAGGGGTGGGAGGCTGCAGAGGGGTGGGAGGCCGGGGGCGAGAGTAGAGGCCAGAAAAAAAGGGAGGCCGGAAAGGGGTGGGAGGCTGCAGAGGGGTGGGAGGCTGGGGGCGAGAGTAGAGGCCAGAAAAAAAAGGAGGCCGGGGGGTGCGAGTAGAGGCCAGAAAGGCCCTTTTTTGTGGCTTCTTCCCTGTCTTTATCTCTCTTTCCTGCCTTGTTTACTCCTCTGATTCAAGTTCTCTCTCGATCCGTGTGTTCTGCTTCCCACTCATCATATTCTCTCTTTTTCTCTGTCCTGTTCCTGAGGCTTCTTGTCTAGGAAGCCACGTCTCGTATGAGCTCTAAGACAGCCACATGCATTTTCTCTCAGGTGCAGGAGAGCCAAACGATTGGAGTTGCGGAAGAAGAGGGGAAGAGAGAAGGGGAGAGAAACATCTGAAGTGTCAAAGTCTCCCGGCAGCACCGAGAGTGAGAGCTGCGGTGAGTCGTGGGCCCTCGGGGCCCTGTCACCCCTCTTGTGCATCCTGGGCCCTCCCCGGCTCCCTCTCTTTCCCCCACTGCTACGATTATTTTTTTTTTCTGCTCTTGTGTACCTTCTTTCTCCATCTGTCTCTGACTTGTCCCCATCTTTTAGGTCCTCCCTCTTTCTGCCCTGCAGCCCGTGGCATTTTTTTCCTTCTTCCCCTCTTTCTGTTCAGCTCCCGGTTACTAGTTTTGCTTTCCTCCTACTCTGTAGCCTGTCAGTACTTTTGCTGTCTTTGGTGCTCTCTGTCTGGCTCCTCGTCCCTTGATTCGAGGCCTTCCTTCTCGGCTCCGTAGCACGTCACAGATCTACTGCTTTCTCCATGTCTATTCTATTCTATTTCCTCATCTCTCTTTGTCCAGGTCCCTGCCGCTATTCTTTTTTCCTCTGTCATGCTGCAGGGTTTTTTTTTGCATCTCCTTCCTGCTCCCCGTTCTTCATTTTCGGTCTGTGTCCTGCTCCCTCTTCTTCTTTCTGCTGCCGCTCTTGCTCTCTTGCTGCTGCTTCTTTCTCCATGTCTGTGGGACTGCCTGTCCCCGTCCTTCTCTCGCCGTCCCTTTCCCTGCTTGGTGCTTTCTCGTTCCACCGCCGCTGTCCAGCCACCTGTCACTTTTCTCCTCTCTTGTAGTGGCCTGCACCCTGCTCCTCATTTTTGGCAGCCTCTGCCGAGCAGCACGTCTCTCCGGGAGGCGACGGACGGACTGTTCGCCGCTGGATCAACGGGCGCAGCTGCAGGAAGGAGTGCCGAGGTGTCGGAGGGGCAGAGGGAGCGTCGGGGGCCCCGACCCCGGAGCAGAGCGGCTCCCGGGACTGGCTGGGTGCGTGACTGAGTAAAGACCTGCGGTCCCTTTTGCCCTGGCGGCTGCGTTTGTGCTTGGTTTGCACGGGACGAGGGGCTGCGCCAGAGGCCAGGGGAGGAGGGGACGGGCTGTGGGGCTGGGGCGACGGCCCCCTGTTCCTGCCGGGGTCCAGCCGTGGGCCGGGGCCGGGGGAGCCCCAGGTGCGGGCAGCGGGGCTGATGGCGACGGCCCCTCCCTGTGCCGGTGGAGGGCCCGGTGCTGCCGTGGCGCGGGTGGCCGTGGAGGGGCCGGTACGATCGCTGCTGCCACCCGGTGAGCAAAGTTCGGTACTGCGGCTCGGGCGGCGCCAATGCGCGGTGGCGCCGTGTCCAAGGGCTCGCTGCTGCCACCCGGTGAGCAAAGTTCGGTACTGCCGCTCGAGTGGCGCAGGTGCTTTGCGCGCTGGGAGGAGCCGTGCCCTGTGTGTCCGGCGCTGCCATAAGGAACGCCTGCCTGCTTGCTGAAGTGCCCAAAGGGCTTCAGAGAGTCTTTGTGTTTGCCCAATGACGGCATGGTGGGCTCCAGCCGTGGGCCGGGGCCGGAAGAGCCCCAGGTGCGGGCAGCGGGGCTGATGGCGACGGCCCCTCCCTCTGCCGGTAGAGGGCCCGGTGCTGCCGTGCCGGGCCCGATGCGAGCCGAAGGAGGAGCGGAGCCATAGCCGGGTTGCGGCTGCAGCGAGGGAGAAGGTGAGCGCGGGGTATGGGGGGGGGGGTTGGATGGAGCGGCGGGTCCCGGGGAAAAGCCCCCGGGAGGGCGGGGTCCGTGTCGGGGGCAAGGAGCGATGGGGGTGCGGCGCCGTGTCGGAGCCGCGAGTCGGGGTCTGCTCGGAGCCAGAGCCGGCGCTGGGAGCCGCCCCCTCTCCCGCTGGCGCCGCCCCCTCTCCCGCTGGCGCCGCCCCCTCTCCCGCTGGCGCCGCCCCCTCTCCCGCTGGCGCCGCCCCCTCTCCCGCTGGCGCCGCCCCCTCTCCCGCTGGCGCCGCCCCCTCTCCCGCTGGCGCCGCCCCCTCTCCCGCTGGCGCCGCCCCCTCTCCCGCTGGCGCCGCCCCCTCTCCCGCTGGCGCCGCCCCCTCTCCCGCTGGCGCCGCCCCCTCTCCCGCTGGCGCCGCCCCCTCTCCCGCTGGCGCCGCCCCCTCTCCCGCTGGCGCCGCCCCCGCCCCCGCTGGCGCCGCCCCCGCCCCCGCTGGCGCCGCCCCCGCCCCCGCTGGCGCCGCCCCCGCCCCCGCTGGCGCCGCCCCCGCCCCCGCTGGCGCCGCCCCCGCCCCCGCTGGCGCCGCCCCCGCCCCCGCTGGCGCCGCCCCCGCTGGCGCCGCCCCCGCCCCCGCTGGCGCCGCCCCCGCCCCCGCTGGCGCCGCCCCCGCCCCCGCTGGCGCCGCCCCCGCCCCCGCTGGCGCCGCCCCCGCTGGCACCGCCCCCGCCCCGCTGGCGCCGCCCCGGCCCCGCTGGCGCCGCCCCCTGGCCGCAACGCGGTACTGCAGCCCGGCGTTCGGCTCAGAGTGTGGCCCCTCCGGCGCGCCGTCGGCTCGTGGCGCATGCGCGGTGCGGCGGAGCAGCATGGCGGCGGGCTGGTGTTCGGTGCCGGGGCGGCGGGGGAGCAGAGAGGCCAGCGGTGAGGCGCGGGCTCTCCTCCAGCGGGTGCGGGGGTGCGTGGTGGCTGCTCGAGGGTGGTGGGACGGGAAGCTTGGAGCCGGCCGCTGCGGCAGGCTGCAGGAGGCGAGCCGGGTGCGGGCAGCCCCGGGGCCAGAGGCGGGAGGTGACGGAAGGGAATGGGAGAAGGAGGCGGGCACCCCCCCCCCCCCCAAGTCGGCAGTGCTCCCCCGGCCCCGCTCGCCCCGCGCAGCCGCCCCCAGCTGCAGCACGTCCCCTGAAGCCTGTGTCCCGGAGCGCCCGGCCTGCCCCAAGGCCCGTGGTGCGGGCTGCCTCGGCCTCCCTGAACGCGGTCGCCGCTGCTTGTTTATGTGTGGCAGTGGCCGCGCTGAGTTCGCGTTTGTCCGTTCGTGCCCTGGGGATGCCGTTGGCTGCGCCCGCTCCGGGCTTTTGTGGGCTGCGTGTGCCGGGCCCCGCTGTGCTGGCGGCGTGGGGGCGAAAAGGGAGAGGCGGAGCGCTGAGTGGCTGCGGACAGGAGGTGGCGCGGCTGAAGCTGGAGAGTCCCGAGAAGGCTGAAGAAGAAGAAGAAATGGAAGGCCAGCTGGCTGGCAGCTGCCTGGCGCTGCGGGTGAGGAAGGCTCCGTCTTGGTAGCCCGCAGCAGGCCAGGCCGCCAGCGTGCCCCGCAGGGTCTGTATGTGTCACCAGCAGCAGCATGGTCCGGTTGTGGAGCGCGCGAGCGCGGCTGCGTGCGTAGGGAGCCTTGTCTCGTAAGAGCTGCGAGACATGGACGTTTTCTCTTAGGTGGGGGACAGCCAAGCGACCGGAGTGACGGAAGAGGAATGGAGGAGAGCAGGACGGAGAAGCGTCTGAAGCGGCAGAGTCTCCCGGGAGCGCGGAGAGCGAGAGCCGCGGTAAGTGGCGGGCCCTCGGGGCCCTGTCGCCCCTCTTCTGCGTCCCGGGCCCTCCCCTGGATCCTTCTCTCTCCCACGCTGCTGTGATTTTTTTTTTTTTTCTTTTTCCTTTTGTTTTCCTTTCCCTGTACCTCCCGTCTTCTGTCTGTGTGTGTGTTCTGCTCCCTCTCCCTCTTTTTCTCCCTTCAGAATTTCTCTAGCCGGCTCCCTGTCTCTATTTGTCTGTCCTGCTGGCTGTCCGGTCGTTTCTTGCTGTACCTCCCTGTCCAGCCGGCTCTCTTTTTGCTCTCCCTTTTTGCCTTTCTCTCCTTCTCTGTCCTGCTTCGTGGCCCTTTCTTCTCTTTCTCTCCCTCTCTGTTCTCTAGCCCCTTGCTGGTTTGTTTTGGGGTTTCCCTGCACACACGCCCCCCGCCCCTTTCTTGGTCTCTTTGTCTAGATCTGACCCTTTCTTTGTTTCTCGGTCCCTTTTTTCCTGTTCACTGTCCTTTTTCTCTCTCTGTCTGTGTCCCCTGCTCTCCGTTGCTATCTTTATCTCTCCTTTCTTCTTCATCTCCTCCCCCTGCCCCCGTCTCTCTCTCCCTCTTTCGTGCTCACCGGCCCTACATTTTCGTGCTCCGTCTCTGCAAGGCTCCTATTCCCTGTATTTCTTGATTTCTCTACCTCTCTGGCGTTTCCTTTCGACCCTTCTTTCTCTCTGAGCTTCTCGGTCTTCTCCCTTGTCTTATTTTCCTCTTCCTAGTGCTCTGCCCTGCTCCCCATCGCTTATTTTCTCTCTCCGTTTCTCTGCCCTGCTCCCCGTCCCTCTCTCTCTTTCTCCGTCCCCCTCTGCTGCTCCACAGCAGTGTTTTTCCTTTCTCCAGCGCTCTGACCTGCTCCCCACCCCCCTCCCCCCTTTTTCTCTCTGTCGTTCTTCCTGCTTCCCTGGACCTCTCTCTCTGCAATCTCGAGTCCTACTCCCTGTTTGTATCCCACTGTCCTGGTCTCCATCCCTCTCTTTGCCTCTCTATCCCTTTGTCCCTGTTTTTTCTTTCTCCGTCTCTCTGCCCTGCTGCCTAGTTCTGTCCGGTTCCCTTTCTGTTTGCTGGGTTGTTTTTTTTTTTCTCTCTTCATTCTTCTGCTTTGCTCTGTGTTCCCTCCCTCTCACTCCTGCAGCGTCCTGCTGTGTGTTACCTGTCCTTCTCCCTCTTGATATTTTTGCTCTTGCTCTGTCCCTCTGTCCTGCTGCCTGGAAGTAATTTTTTCTTCTCTGCATTTCTGTTCTTCTGACCATGGCTGTTTTTTCATTCTCCACCTCTCTCTCTCCTGCTCGCCAGCCTCGCCTTTCTCTCCCTGACGTTCTTTCCTCTTCCCAGTCCCTCTGCTTTTGTGTATCCTTGCACTCCACTCCCTCTGTCACGCTGTCTTGCTCCCCATCCCTCCCTTTCCTTTCTACCCTTCCGATGTCTGTGTCCCCCAAGCCCGCTTTGTACGTGTCCCTGTCAACACCCTTCTGTCACTCTTCTTCCCTTGCTGCTCTTGCTCTTTTTCTCTCTCTTCCTCTGTGCTGCGGCCCATCGCTGTTTTTAACTCCTCCATCCCTTTGTCCCGCTCCCTGTCCTTGTCAGTTTTGCCCTGTGCTCCAGGCTTTCCTTGTTTTCTGCATCTCTGTCCTTTTCCCTGTACCCTTTTTCTCTCTGCTCCTCAGTCCTTCTGCCTCGTCTTGTTTTTCTCTTTCTGCCGTCCCTCTCTTTTTGTCTGTGACCCTCTGTGCTCTTCTCCTTCTCCCTCTCAGTTTGCGGTTGTCCTATGTGTCCCCCTCTCTGTCTCTCTCTTCTGCTGTCCTGCTCCCCAGCCCCGTTATTTATTGCTTCACCCCTCGGTCTTGCTCTCAGTCCCTGTTTTCTCTCGTGCTCCGCCTCGCTGCCGTTCTCTCTGTTGCTCTCGTTTGCTGTCTGTCCCAGCGTCCTGCTCCCTGTCGCGCTCTCTGTTTCACAGTCTGGCGTCGTGTCCCTCACCTGTTTTCTCTCTCACTCTGTCCTTCCTCCTGGCTTTTCCTTGTCCCTCTGGCCTCTTACTCGTCGCTACTTTTTTCTTCCTTTCTCTACCTCTCTGCCTCTGCCCTGTCGCTTTCTTCCTCTCTCTCTCTGCAATGTTTCTTTCTCCATCTGTGCCCCCCTCCCTGTCCCTTTTCTCTTGTTCTCTCTGTCCTCCATCCTCCCCGTAACTCTTTGTCTGTGTATCTCCATACTGCTGCCTGTCCCTTTGTTTCTCGCTATATGCCCCTGTCCAGCTTGCTGTCCCGTTGTTCTCCTCTGTGCTGAACCGTGGCCTTTTCTATCATCCTGCAGCCCGTCACCGATTTTACTTTCTCCACCTCTTTGGCCTGATCTGTGTGTCTCCTGCCCCCGTCCATCTGGCTTGTTCGCTCTACTTGTGTCTCCCTCCAGTGTTCTTTATTCCTCCGATTCAGTTTCTCTCTTGATCCATCAGTTCTGCTGCCCGCTCGTCGTTCTCTGTCTCTCTCTCTTTCCCTCTGTGCTGTTCCTGCGCGTAGCGCGCGAGCAAGCGCGGCTACGTGCCTGGGGATCCTTGTCTCGTAAGAGCTGCGAGACATGGACGTTTTCTCTTAGGTGGGGGACAGCCAAGCGACCGGAGTTACGGAAGAGGAATGGAGGAGAGCAGGAGAGAGAAGCGTCTGAAGCGGCAGAGTCTCCCGGCAGTGCGGAGAGCGAGAGCTGCGGTGAGTGGCGGGCCCTCGGGGCCCTGTCGCCCCTCTTCTGCGTCCCGAGCTGTCCCCTGGATCCTTCTCTCTCCCACGCTGCTGTGATTTTTTTTTTTTTTTCTTTTTCCTTTTGTTTTCCTTTCCCTGTACCTCCCGTCTTCTGTCTGTGTGTGTGTTCTGCTCCCTCTCCCTCTTTTTCTCCCTTCAGAATTTCTCTAGCCGGCTCCCTGTCTCTATTTCTCTGTCCTGCTGGCTGTCCGGTCGTTTCTTGCTGTACCTCCCTGTCCAGCCGGCTCTCTTTTTGCTCTCCCTTTTTGCCTTTCTCTCCTTCTCTGTCCTGCTTCGTGGCCCTTTCTTCTCTTTCTCTCCCTCTCTGTTCTCTAGCCCCTTGCTGGTTTGTTTTGGGGTTTCCCTGCACACACGCCCCCCGCCCCTTTCTTGGTCTCTTTGTCTAGATCTGACCCTTTCTTTGTTTCTCGGTCCCTTTTTTCCTGTTCACTGTCCTTTTTCTCTCTCTGTCTGTGTCCCCTGCGCTCCGTTGCCATCTTTATCTCTCCTTTCTTCTTCATCTCCTCCCCCTGCCCCCGTCTCTCTCTCCCTCTTTCGCGCTCACCGGCCCTACATTTTCGTGCTCCGTCTCTGCAAGGCTCCTCGTCCCTGTATTTCTTGATTTCTCTACCTCTCTGGCGTTTCCTTTCGACCCTTCTTTCTCTCTGAGCTCCTCGGTCTTGTCCCTTGTCTTATTTTCCTCTTCCTAGTGCTCTGCCCTGCTCCCCATCGCTTATTTTCTCTCTCCGTTTCTCTGCCCTGCTCCCCGTCCCTGTCTGTCTTTCTCCGTCCCCCTCTGCTGCTCCACAGCAGAGTTTTTCCTTTCTCCGGCTCTCTGACCCGCTCCCCGCCCACCCAGGTTGACCGTCCCAGGTTTTGTTCTGCGTCTCCATCCTGCCGCTGTCCTCATCTATCCTTTTGTGCCCTTCTCTTTCTGTCTCTTTTCGTGTGTCCCCGCTGCTTTTTTTCCCATCTCTGTCCAGCTCCCTGTCCCTCTCCTTTTTCCTCTTGCTGTCCTTTTGCCCTGCTTCCTCTTGCTGTTTTTTCTGCCTTTCTCTCTCTGCGCCATTCCCTCTCCCATCCTTTCTTTCTCGATCCCCCTGTGCAGCTCGCTGTCCCTTGTTTCCTTTCTCTCTTCCTCGGTATTTTTTTTCTTTCTCCATACCTCTCTCCCGCTGCCCGTCACGGTCGCATTTCTCCCCCCAACGCTGTCCTGCTCTGTCCCTTTTCTCTCTCTCTGTCGTTTTGTCCCGCTCCCTGTGTTTGTTTTTTAATTCCTCCCTCAGGGTCCCTCAGCCCGGTGCTGTTTTTTCCCTTCTCCGCCTCTGTCTCCTGCTGCCCCGCTGAGGCTTTTCCCCCTCCGTCTCTGTCCTGCTCCCCCGTCTCTTACTTGTGCCTGTCTTTCACTTTGTCCTGCCTCCTTGTCCCCTTTTTCTCTCTCAGTATCACCTTGTCCCGCTCCCTGTCCCTGTCTTTCTCTGACAATCTGTCCCGCTCCTTGTCCTTCTCTTTCCCTTTGCTGTTATTCCCCGTCCTTGTTCTGGCCTTTCTTCCTTCTCTTTCTGTCCTGCTGCCCCAGTGCCTCTTTTTCCACCGCTGTCCTGCTCCCTGGCCCTTGTTTCCTCTCGCCGTCCCTCTGTCCTGCTTCCTGTCCCCAGTTTTTCTGTCTCTCTTTCTCGATCCTGCTGCCTGTCCGGTCGTTTCTTGCTGTACCTGCCTGTGCAGCCGGCTCTCCCTTTTTGCCTTTCTCTCCTTCTCTTCCTGCTTCCCGGCCCGTTCTTGTCTTCCTCTCTGTCTGTCCTCTATCCCCTTGCTGGTTTGTGTTGGGGTTCCAACCCTGACCACCCACCCCCTTCTTCGTCTGACCCTTTCTTTGTTTCTTAGTACGTTTCTTCCTGTTGCCTGTCCTTTTTCTCTCTCTGTCAGTGTGTCCTGCACTGCGTGGGACGGTGGTGGGAGGCTGAAAAAGGGTGGGAAGCTGGGGGGGCGGAGTGGAGGCTGGAAAGAGGTAGGAGGTTGCAGAGGGGTGGGAAGCTGAATTAAGTAGAGGCCAGCAAAAAGGGAGTTCGGAGGCTATCGAGGGGTGGGAGGCGGGGGGGGGGGGGGGGGCGAGGAGGGGGGAGTAGAGGCCAGGAAAAAAAAGGAGGCCGGAAAGGGGTGGGAGGCTGCAGAGGGGTGGGAGGCCGGGGGCGAGAGTAGAGGCCAGAAAAAAGGGGAGGCCGGGGGGGTGCGAGTAGAGGCCAGAAAGGCCCTTTTCTTGTGGCTTCTTCCCTGTCTTTATCTCTCTTTCCTGCCTTGTTTACTCCTCTGATTCAAGTTCTCTCTCGATCCGTGTGTTCTGCTTCCCACTCATCATATTCTCTCTTTTTCTCTGTCCTGTTCCTGAGGCTTGTTGTCTAGGAAGCCACGTCTCGTATGAGCTCTAAGACAGCCACATGCATTTTCTCTCAGGTGCAGGAGAGCCAAACGATTGGAGTTGCGGAAGAAGAGGGGAAGAGAGAAGGGGAGAGAAACATCTGAAATGTCAAAGTCTCCCGGCAGCACCGAGAGTGAGAGCTGCGGTGAGTCGTGGGCCCTCGGGGCCCTGTCACCCCTCTTGTGCATCCTGGGCCCTCCCCGGCTCCCTCTCTTTCCCCCACTGCTACGATTATTTTTTTTTTCTGCTCTTGTGTACCTTCTTTCTCCATCTGTCTCTGACTTGTCCCCATCTTTTAGGTCCTCCCTCTTTCTGCCCTGCAGCCCGTGGCATTTTTTTCCTTCTTCCCCTCTTTCTGTTCAGCTCCCGGTTACTAGTTTTGCTTTCCTCCTACTCTGTAGCCTGTCAGTACTTTTGCTGTCTTTGGTGCTCTCTGTCTGGCTCCTCGTCCCTTGATTCGAGGCCTTCCTTCTCGGCTCCGTAGCACGTCACAGATCTACTGCTTTCTCCATGTCTATTCTATTCTATTTCCTCATCTCTCTTTGTCCAGGTCCCTGCCACTATTCTTTTTTCCTCTGTCATGCTGCAGGGTTTTTTTTTGCATCTCCTTCCTGCTCCCCGTTCTTCATTTTCGGTCTGTGTCCTGCTCCCTCTTCTTCTTTCTGCTGCCGCTCTTGCTCTCTTGCTGCTGCTTCTTTCTCCATGTCTGTGGGACTGCCTGTCCCCGTCCTTCTCTCGCCGTCCCTTTCCCTGCTTGGTGCTTTCTCGTTCCACCGCTGCTGTCCAGCCACCTGTCACTTTTCTCCTCTCTTGTAGTGGCCTGCACCCTGCTCCTCATTTTTGGCAGCCTCTGCCGAGCAGCGCGTCTCTCCGGGAGGCGACGGACGGACTGTTCGCCGCTGGATCAACGGGCGCAGCTGCAGGAAGGAGTGCCGAGGTGTCGGAGGGGCAGAGGGAGCGTCGGGGGCCCCGACCCCGGAGCAGAGCGGCTCCCGGGACTGGCTGGGTGCGTGACTGAGTAAAGACCTGCGGTCCCTTTTGCCCTGGCGGCTGCGTTTGTGCTTGGTTTGCACGGGACGAGGGGCTGCGCCAGAGGCCAGGGGAGGAGGGGACGGGCTGTGGGGCTGGGGCGACGGCCCCCTGTTCCTGCCGGGGTCCAGCCGTGGGCCGGGGCCGGGGGAGCCCCAGGTGCGGGCAGCGGGGCTGATGGCGACGGCCCCTCCCTGTGCCGGTGGAGGGCCCGGTGCTGCCGTGGCGCGGGTGGCCGTGGAGGGGCCGGTGCTGCCGTGGCGCGGGTGGCCGTGGAGGGGCCGGTACGATCGCTGCTGCCACCCGGTGAGCAAAGTTCGGTACTGCGGCTCGGGCGGCGCCAATGCGCGGTGGCGCCGTGTCCAAGAGCTCGCTGCTGCCACCCGGTGAGCAAAGTTCGGTACTGCCGCTCGAGTGGCGCAGGTGCTTTGCGCGCTGGGAGGAGCCGTGCCCTGTGTGTCCGGCGCTGCAATAAGGAACGCCTGCCTGCTTGCTGAAGTGCCCAAAGGGCTTCAGAGAGTCTTTGTGTTTGCCCAATGACGGCATGGTGGGCTCCAGCCGTGGGCCGGGGCCGGAAGAGCCCCAGGTGCGGGCAGCGGGGCTGATGGCGACGGCCCCTCCCTCTGCCGGTAGAGGGCCCGGTGCTGCCGTGCCGGGCCCGATGCGAGCCGAAGGAGGAGCGGAGCCATAGCCGGGTTGCGGCTGCAGCGAGGGAGAAGGTGAGCGCGGGGTATGGGGGGGGGGGTTGGATGGAGCGGCGGGTCCCGGGGAAAAGCCCCCGGGAGGGCGGGGTCCGTGTCGGGGGCAAGGAGCGATAGGGGTGCGGCGCCGTGTCGGAGCCGCGAGTCGGGGTCTGCTCGGAGCCGGAGCCGGCGCTGGGAGCCGCCCCCGCCCCCGCTGGCGCCGCCCCCGCCCCCGCTGGCGCCGCCCCCGCCCCCGCTGGCGCCGCCCCCGCCCCCGCTGGCGCCGCCCTTGCCCCAGCTGGCGCCGCCCTTGCCCCCGCTGGCGCCGCCCCCGCCCCAGCTGGCGCCGCCCCCGCCCCCGCTGGCGCCGCCCCCGCCCCAGCTGGCGCCGCCCCCGCCCCCGCTGGCGCCGCCCCCGCCCCCGCTGGCGCCGCCCCCGCCCCCGCTGGCGCCGCCCCCGCCCCCGCTGGCGCCGCCCCCGCCCCCGCTGGCGCCGCCCCCGCCCCCGCTGGCGCCGCCCCCGCCCCCGCTGGCGCCGCCCCCGCTGGCACCGCCCCCGGCCCCGCTGGCGCCGCCCCCGGCCCCGCTGGCGCCGCCCCCGCCCCCGCTGGCGCCGCCCCCGCCCCCGCTGGCGCCGCCCCCGCCCCCGCTGGCGCCGCCCCCGCCCCCGCTGGCGCCGCCCCCGCCCCCGCTGGCGCCGCCCCCGCCCCCGCTGGCGCCGCCCCCGCTGGCACCGCCCCCGGCCCCGCTGGCGCCGCCCCCGGCCCCGCTGGCGCCGCCCCCGGCCCCGCTGGCGCCGCCCCCTGGCCGCAACGCGGTACTGCAGCCCGGCGTTCGGCTCAGAGTGTGGCCCCTCCGGCGCGCCGTCGGCTCGTGGCGCATGCGCGGTGCGGCGGAGCAGCATGGCGGCGGGCTGGTGTTCGGTGCCGGGGCGGCGGGGGAGCAGAGAGGCCAGCGGTGAGGCGCGGGCTCCCCTCCAGCGGGTGTGGGGGTGCGTGGTGGCTGCTCGAGGGTGGTGGGATGGGAAACTTGGAGCCGGCCGCTGCGGCAGGCTGCAGGAGGCGAGCCGGGTGCGGGCAGCCCCGGGGCCAGAGGCGGGAGGTGACGGAAGGGAATGGGAGAAGGAGGCGGGCACCCCCCCCCCCCCAAGTCGGCAGTGCTCCCCCGGCCCCGCTCGCCCCGCGCAGCCGCCCCCAGCTGCAGCACGTCCCCTGAAGCCTGTGTCCCGGAGCGCCCGGCCTCCCCCAAGGCCCGTGGTGCGGGCTGCCTCGGCCTCCCTGAACGCGGTCGCCGCTGCTTGTTTATGTGTGGCAGGGGCTGCGCTGAGGACGCGTTTGTCCGTTCGTGCCCTGGGGATGCCGTTGGCTGCGCCCGCTCCGGGCTTGTGTGGGCTGCGTGTGCCGGGCCTCGCTGTGCTGGCGGCGTGGGGGCGAAAAGGGAGAGGCGGAGCGCTGAGTGGCTGCGGACAGGAGGTGGCGCGGCTGAAGCTGGAGAGTCCCGAGAAGGCTGAAGAAGAAGAAGAAATGGAAGGCCAGCTGGCTGGCAGCTGCCTGGCGCTGCGGGTGAGGAAGGCTCCGTCTTGGTAGCCCGCAGCAGGCCAGGCCGCCAGCGTGCCCCGCAGGGTCTGTATGTGTCACCAGCAGCAGCATGGTCCGGTTGTGGAGCGCGCGAGCGCGGCTGCGTGCGTAGGGAGCCTTGTCTCGTAAGAGCTGCGAGACATGGACGTTTTCTCTTAGGTGGGGGACAGCCAAGCGACCGGAGTTACGGAAGAGGAATGGAGGAGAGCAGGACGGAGAAGCG
This sequence comes from Opisthocomus hoazin, assembly GCF_030867145.1. Classification (NCBI taxonomy): domain Eukaryota; kingdom Metazoa; phylum Chordata; class Aves; order Opisthocomiformes; family Opisthocomidae; genus Opisthocomus; species Opisthocomus hoazin. The sequence continues at coordinate 117,147 of NW_027448749.1, forward strand.
TCTGAAGCGGCAGAGTCTCCCGGGAGCGCGGAGAGCGAGAGCTGCGGTGAGTGGCGGGCCCTCGGGGCCCTGTCGCCCCTCTTCTGCGTCCCGGGCCCTCCCCTGGATCCTTCTCTCTCCCACGCTGCTGTGATTTTTTTTTTTTTCTCTTTTTCCTTTTGTTTTCCTTTCCCTTTACCTCCCGTCTTCTGTCTGTGTTTGTGTCCTGCTCCCTCTCCCTCTTTTTCTCCCTTCAGAATTTCTCTAGCCGGCTCCCTGTCTCTATTTCTCTGTCCTGCTGGCTGTCCGGTCGTTTCTTACTGTACCTCCCTGTCCAGCCGGCTCTCTTTTTGCTCTCCCTTTTTGCCTTTCTCTCCTTCTCTGTCCTGCTTCGTGGCCCTTTCTTCTCTTTCTCTCCCTCTCTGTTCTCTAGCCCCTTGCTGGTTTGTTTTGGGGTTTCCCTGCACACACGCCCCCCGCCCCTTTCTTGGTCTCTTTGTCTAGATCTGACCCTTTCTTTGTTTCTCGGTCCCTTTTTTCCTGTTCACTGTCCTTTTTCTCTCTCTGTCTGTGTCCCCTGCGCTCCGTTGCCATCTTTATCTCTCCTTTCTTCTTCATCTCCTCCCCCTGCCCCCGTCTCTCTCTCCCTCTTTCGCGCTCACCGGCCCTACATTTTCGTGCTCCGTCTCTGCAAGGCTCCTCGTCCCTGTATTTCTTGATTTCTCTACCTCTCTGGCGTTTCCTTTCGACCCTTCTTTCTCTCTGAGCTTCTCGGTCTTGTCCCTTGTCTTATTTTCCTCTTCCTAGTGCTCTGCCCTGCTCCCCATCGCTTATTTTCTCTCTCCGTTTCTCTGCCCTGCTCCCCGTCCCTGTCTTTCTTTCTCCGTCCCCCTCTGCTGCTCCACAGCAGTGTTTTTCCTTTCTCCAGCGCTCTGACCTGCTCCCCACCCCCCTGCCCCCTTTTTCTCTCTGTCATTCTTCCTGCTTCCCTGGACCTCTCTCTCTGCAATCTCGAGTCCTACTCCCTGTTTGTATCCCACTGTCCTGGTCCCCATCCCTCTCTTTGCCTCTCTATCCCTTTGTCCCTGTTTTTTCTTTCTCCGTCTCTCTGCCCTGCTGCCTAGTTCTGTCCGGTTCCCTTTCTGTTTGCTGGGTTGTTTTTTTTTTTCTCTCTTCATTCTTCTGCTTTGCTCTGTGTTCCCTCCCTCTCACTCCTGCAGCGTCCTGCTGTGTGTTACCTGTCCTTCTCCCTCTTGATATTTTTGCTCTTGCTCTGTCCCTCTGTCCTGCTGCCTGGAAGTAATTTTTTCTTCTCTGCATTTCTGTTCTTCTGACCATGGCTGTTTTTTCATTCTCCACCTCTCTCTCTCCTGCTCGCCAGCCTCGCCTTTCTCTCCCTGACGTTCTTTCCTCTTCCCAGTCCCTCTGCTTTTGTGTATCCTTGCACTCCACTCCCTCTGTCACGCTGTCTTGCTCCCCATCCCTCCCTTTCCTTTCTACCCTTCCGATGTCTGTGTCCCCCAAGCCCGCTTTGTACGTGTCCCTGTCAACACCCTTCTGTCACTCTTCTTCCCTTGCTGCTCTTGCTCTTTTTCTCTCTCTTCCTCTGTGCTGCGGCCCATCGCTGTTTTTAACTCCTCCATCCCTTTGTCCCGCTCCCTGTCCTTGTCAGTTTTGCCCTGTGCTCCAGGCTTTCCTTGTTTTCTGCATCTCTGTCCTTTTCCCTGGACCCTTTTTCTCTCTGCTCCTCAGTCCTTCTGCCTCGTCTTGTTTTTCTCTTTCTGCCGTCCCTCTCTTTTTGTCTGTGACCCTCTGTGCTCTTCTCCTTCTCCCTCTCAGTTTGCGGTTGTCCTATGTGTCCCCCTCTCTGTCTCTCTCTTCTGCTGTCCTGCTCCCCAGCCCCGTTATTTATTGCTTCACCCCTCGGTCTTGCTCTCAGTCCCTGTTTTCTCTCGTGCTCCGCCTCGCTGCCGTTCTCTCTGTTGCTCTCGTTTGCTGTCTGTCCCAGCGTCCTGCTCCCTGTCGCGCTCTCTGTTTCACAGTCTGGCGTCGTGTCCCTCACCTGTTTTCTCTCTCACTCTGTCCTTCCTCCTGGCTTTTCCTTGTCCCTCTGGCCTCTTACTCGTCGCTACTTTTTTCTTCCTTTCTCTACCTCTCTGCCTCTGCCCTGTCGCTTTCTTCCTCTCTCTCTCTGCAATGTTTCTTTCTCCATCTGTGCCCCCCTCCCTGTCCCTTTTCTCTTGTTCTCTCTGTCCTCCATCCTCCCCGTAACTCTTTGTCTGTGTATCTCCATACTGCTGCCTGTCCCTTTGTTTCTCGCTATATGCCCCTGTCCAGCTTGCTGTCCCGTTGTTCTCCTCTGTGCTGAACCGTGGCCTTTTCTATCATCCTGCAGCCCGTCACCGATTTTACTTTCTCCACCTCTTTGGCCTGATCTGTGTGTCTCCTGCCCCCGTCCATCTGGCTTGTTCGCTCTACTTGTGTCTCCCTCCAGTGTTCTTTATTCCTCCGATTCAGTTTCTCTCTTGATCCATCAGTTCTGCTGCCCGCTCGTCGTTCTCTGTCTCTCTCTCTTTCCCTCTGTGCTGTTCCTGCGCGTAGCGCGCGAGCAAGCGAGGCTACGTGCCTGGGGATCCTTGTCTCGTAAGAGCTGCGAGACATGGACGTTTTCTCTTAGGTGGGGGACAGCCAAGCGACCGGAGTTACGGAAGAGGAATGGAGGAGAGCAGGACGGAGAAGCGTCTGAAGCGGCAGAGTCTCCCGGGAGCGCAGAGAGCGAGAGCCGCGGTGAGTGGCGGGCCCTCGGGGCCCTGTCGCCCCTCTTCTGCGTCCCGAGCTGTCCCCTGGATCCTTCTCTCTCCCACGCTGCTGTGATTTTTTTTTTTTTTTCTTTTTCCTTTTGTTTTCCTTTCCCTGTACCTCCCGTCTTCTGTCTGTGTGTGTGTTCTGCTCCCTCTCCCTCTTTTTCTCCCTTCAGAACTTCTCTAGCCGGCTCCCTGTCTCTATTTGTCTGTCCTGCTGGCTGTCCGGTCGTTTCTTGCTGTACCTCCCTGTCCAGCCGGCTCTCTTTTTGCTCTCCCTTTTTGCCTTTCTCTCCTTCTCTGTCCTGCTTCGTGGCCCTTTCTTCTCTTTCTCTCCCTCTCTGTTCTCTAGCCCCTTGCTGGTTTGTTTTGGGGTTTCCCTGCACACACGCCCCCCGCCCCTTTCTTGGTCTCTTTGTCTAGATCTGACCCTTTCTTTGTTTCTCGGTCCCTTTTTTCCTGTTCACTGTCCTTTTTCTCTCTCTGTCTGTGTCCCCTGCGCTCCGTTGCCATCTTTATCTCTCCTTTCTTCTTCATCTCCTCCCCCTGCCCCCGTCTCTCTCTCCCTCTTTCGCGCTCACCGGCCCTACATTTTCGTGCTCCGTCTCTGCAAGGCTCCTCGTCCCTGTATTTCTTGATTTCTCTACCTCTCTGGCGTTTCCTTTCGACCCTTCTTTCTCTCTGAGCTCCTCGGTCTTGTCCCTTGTCTTATTTTCCTCTTCCTAGTGCTCTGCCCTGCTCCCCATCGCTTATTTTCTCTCTCCGTTTCTCTGCCCTGCTCCCCGTCCCTGTCTGTCTTTCTCCGTCCCCCTCGGCTGCTCCACAGCAGAGTTTTTCCTTTCTCCGGCTCTCTGACCCGCTCCCCGCCCACCCAGGTTGACCGTCCCAGGTTTTGTTCTGCGTCTCCATCCTGCCGCTGTCCTCATCTATCCTTTTGTGCCCTTCTCTTTCTGTCTCTTTTCGTGTGTCCCCGCTGCTTTTTTTCCCATCTCTGTCCAGCTCCCTGTCCCTTTCCTTTTTCCTCTTGCTGTCCTTTTGCCCTGCTTCCTCTTGCTGTTTTTTCTGCCTTTCTCTCTCTGCGCCATTCCCTCTCCCATCCTTTCTTTCTCGATCCCCCTGTGCAGCTCGCTGTCCCTTGTTTCCTTTCTCTCTTCCTCGGTATTTTTTTTCTTTCTCCATACCTCTCTCCCGCTGCCCGTCACGGTCGCATTTCTCCCCCCAACGCTGTCCTGCTCTGTCCCTTTTCTCTCTCTCTGTCGTTTTGTCCCGCTCCCTGTGTTTGTTTTTTAATTCCTCCCTCAGGGTCCCTCAGCCCGGTGCTGTTTTTTCCCTTCTCCGCCTCTGTCTCCTGCTGCCCAGCTGAGGCTTTTCCCCCTCCGTCTCTGTCCTGCTCCCCCGTCTCTTACTTGTGCCTGTCTTTCACTTTGTCCTGCCTCCTTGTCCCCTTTTTCTCTCTCAGTATCACCTTGTCCCGCTCCCTGTCCCTGTCTTTCTCTGACAATCTGTCCCGCTCCTTGTCCTTCTCTTTCCCTTTGCTGTTATTCCCCGTCCTTGTTCTGGCCTTTCTTCCTTCTCTTTCTGTCCTGCTGCCCCAGTGCCTCTTTTTCCACCGCTGTCCTGCTCCCTGGCCCTTGTTTCCTCTCGCCGTCCCTCTGTCCTGCTTCCTGTCCCCAGTTTTTCTGTCTCTCTTTCTCGATCCTGCTGCCTGTCCGGTCGTTTCTTGCTGTACCTGCCTGTGCAGCCGGCTCTCCCTTTTTGCCTTTCTCTCCTTCTCTTCCTGCTTCCCGGCCCGTTCTTGTCTTCCTCTCTGTCTGTCCTCTATCCCCTTGCTGGTTTGTGTTGGGGTTCCAACCCTGACCACCCACCCCCTTCTTCGTCTGACCCTTTCTTTGTTTCTTAGTACGTTTCTTCCTGTTGCCTGTCCTTTTTCTCTCTCTGTCAGTGTGTCCTGCACTGCGTGGGACGGTGGTGGGAGGCTGAAAAAGGGTGGGAAGCTGGGGGGGCGGAGTGGAGGCTGGAAAGAGGTAGGAGGTTGCAGAGGGGTGGGAAGCTGAATTAAGTAGAGGCCAGCAAAAAGGGAGTTAGGAGGCTATCGAGGGGTGGGAGGCGGGGGGGGGGGGGGGGGGCGAGGAGGGGGGAGTAGAGGCCAGGAAAAAAAAAGGAGGCCGGAAAGGGGTGGGAGGCTGCAGAGGGGTGGGAGGCCGGGGGCGAGAGTAGAGGCCAGAAAAAAGGGGAGGCCGGAAAGGGGTGGGAGGCTGCAGAGGGGTGGGAGGCTGGGGGCGAGAGTAGAGGCCAGAAAAAAAGGAGGCCGGGGGGTGCGAGTAGAGGCCAGAAAGGCCCTTTTTTGTGGCTTCTTCCCTGTCTTTATCTCTCTTTCCTGCCTTGTTTACTCCTCTGATTCAAGTTCTCTCTCGATCCGTGTGTTCTGCTTCCCACTCATCATATTCTCTCTTTTTCTCTGTCCTGTTCCTGAGGCTTGTTGTCTAGGAAGCCACGTCTCGTATGAGCTCTAAGACGGCCACATGCATTTTCTCTCAGGTGCAGGAGAGCCAAACGATTGGAGTTGCGGAAGAAGAGGGGAAGAGAGAAGGGGAGAGAAACATCGGAAGTGTCAAAGTCTCCCGGCAGCACCGAGAGTGAGAGCTGCGGTGAGTCGTGGGCCCTCGGGGCCCTGTCACCCCTCTTGTGCATCCTGGGCCCTCCCCGGCTCCCTCTCTTTCCCCCACTGCTACGATTATTTTTTTTTTCTGCTCTTGTGTACCTTCTTTCTCCATCTGTCTCTGACTTGTCCCCATCTTTTAGGTCCTCCCTCTTTCTGCCCTGCAGCCCGTGGCATTTTTTTCCTTCTTCCCCTCTTTCTGTTCAGCTCCCGGTTACTAGTTTTGCTTTCCTCCTACTCTGTAGCCTGTCAGTACTTTTGCTGTCTTTGGTGCTCTCTGTCTGGCTCCTCGTCCCTTGATTCGAGGCCTTCCTTCTCGGCTCCGTAGCACGTCACAGATCTACTGCTTTCTCCATGTCTATTCTATTCTATTTCCTCATCTCTCTTTGTCCAGGTCCCTGCCGCTATTCTTTTTTCCTCTGTCATGCTGCAGGGTTTTTTTTTGCATCTCCTTCCTGCTCCCCGTTCTTCACTTTCGGTCTGTGTCCTGCTCCCTCTTCTTCTTTCTGCTGCCGCTCTTGCTCTCTTGCTGCTGCTTCTTTCTCCGTCTCTGTGGGACTGCCTGTCCCCGTCCTTCTCTCGCCGTCCCTTTCCCTGCTTGGTGCTTTCTCGTTCCACCGCCGCTGTCCAGCCACCTGTCACTTTTCTCCTCTCTTGTAGTGGCCTGCACCCTGCTCCTCATTTTTGGCAGCCTCTGCCGAGCAGCGCGTCGCTCCGGGAGGCGAGGGACGGACTGTTCGCCGCTGGATCAACGGGCGCAGCTGCGGGAAGGAGTGCCGAGGTGTCGGAGGGGCAGAGGGAGCGTCGGGGGCCCCGACCCCGGAGCAGAGCGGCTCCCGGGACTGGCTGGGTGCGTGACTGAGTAAAGACCTGCGGTCCCTTTTGCCCTGGCGGCTGCGTTTGTGCTTGGTTTGCACGGGACGAGGGGCTGCGCCAGAGGCCAGGGGAGGAGGGGACGGGCTGTGGGGCTGGGGCGACGGCCCCCTGTTCCTGCCGGGGTCCAGCCGTGGGCCGGGGCCGGGGGAGCCCCAGGTGCGGGCAGCGGGGCTGATGGCGACGGCCGCTCCCTGTGCCGGTGGAGGGCCCGGTGCTGCCGTGGCGCGGGTGGCCGTGGAGGGGCCGGTACGATCGCTGCTGCCACCCGGTGAGCAAAGTTCGGTACTGCGGCTCGGGCGGCGCCAATGCGCGGTGGCGCCGTGTCCAAGGGCTCGCTGCTGCCACCCGGTGAGCAAAGTTCGGTACTGCGGCTCGGGTGGCGCCGTGTCCAAGGGCTCGCTGCTGCCACCCGGTGAGCAAAGTTCGGTACTGCCGCTCGAGTGGCGCAGGTGCTTTGCGCGCTGGGAGGAGCCGTGCCCTGTGTGTCCGGCGCTGCAATAAGGAACGCCTGCCTGCTTGCTGAAGTGCCCAAAGGGCTTCAGAGAGTCTTTGTGTTTGCCCAATGACGGCATCGTGGGCTCCAGCCGTGGGCCGGGGCCGGAAGAGCCCCAGGTGCGGGCAGCGGGGCTGATGGCGACGGCCCCTCCCTCTGCCGGTAGAGGGCCCGGTGCTGCCGTGCCGGGCCCGATGCGAGCCGAAGGAGGAGCGGAGCCATAGCCGGGTTGCGGCTGCAGCGAGGGAGAAGGTGAGCGCGGGGTATGGGGGGGGGGGGTTGGATGGAGCGGCGGGTCCCGGGGAAAAGCCCCCGGGAGGGCGGGGTCCGTGTCGGGGGCAAGGAGCGATGGGGGTGCGGCGCCGTGTCGGAGCCGCGAGTCGGGGTCTGCTCGGAGCCGGAGCCGGCGCTGGGCGCCGCCCCCGCCCCCGCTGGCGCCGCCCCCGGCCCCGCTGGCGCCGCCCCCGGCCCCGCTGGCGCCGCCCCCGGCCCCGCTGGCGCCGCCCCCGGCCCCGCTGGCGCCGCCCCCGGCCCCGCTGGCGCCGCCCTCGCCCCCCGCCGCCCCCTGGCCGCAACGCGGTACTGCAGCCCGGCGTTCGGCTCAGAGTGTGGCCCCTCCGGCGCGCCGTCGGCGCGTGGCGCATGCGCGGTGCGGCGGAGCAGCATGGCGGCGGCCTGGTGTCCGGTGCCGGGGCGGCGGGGGAGCAGAGAGGCCAGCGGTGAGGCGCGGGCTCCCCTCCAGCGGGTGCGGGGGTGCGTGGTGGCTGCTCGAGGGTGGTGGGACGGGAAGCTTGGAGCCGGCCGCTGCGGCAGGCTGCAGGAGGCGAGCCGGGTGCGGGCAGCCCCGGGGCCAGAGGCGGGAGGTGACGGAAGGGAATGGGAGAAGGAGGCGGGCACCCCCCCCCCCCCCCCCCCAAGTCGGCAGTGCTCCCCCGGCCCCGCTCGCCCCGCGCAGCCGCCCCCAGCTGCAGCACGTCCCCTGAAGCCTGTGTCCCGGAGCGCCCGGCCTCCCCCAAGGCCCGTGGTGCGGGCTGCCTCGGCCTCCCTGAACGCGGTCGCCGCTGCTTGTTTATGTGTGGCAGGGGCTGCGCTGAGTTCGCGTTTGTCCGTTCGTGCCCTGGGGATGCCGTTGGCTGCGCCCGCTCCGGGCTTTTGTGGGCTGCGTGTGCCGGGCCTCGCTGTGCTGGCGGCGTGGGGGCGAAAAGGGAGAGGCGGAGCGCTGAGTGGCTGCGGACAGGAGGTGGCGCGGCTGAAGCTGGAGAGTCCCGAGAAGGCTGAAGAAGAAGAAGAAATGGAAGGCCAGCTGGCTGGCAGCTGCCTGGCGCTGCGGGTGAGGAAGGCTCCGTCTTGGTAGCCCGCAGCAGGCCAGGCCGCCAGCGTGCCCCGCAGGGTCTGTATGTGTCACCAGCAGCAGCATGGTCCGGTTGTGGAGCGCGTGAGTGCGGCTGCGTGCGTAGGGAGCCTTGTCTCGTAAGAGCTGCGAGACATGGACGTTTTGTCTTAGGTGGGGGACAGCCAAGCGACCGGAGTTACGGAAGAGGAATGGAGGAGAGCAGGACAGAGAAGCGTCTGAAGCGGCAGAGTCTCCCGGGAGCGCGGAGAGCGAGAGCCGCGGTGAGTGGCGGGCCCTCGGGGCCCTGTCGCCCCTCTTCTGCGTCCCGGGCCCTCCCCTGGATCCTTCTCTCTCCCACGCTGCTGTGATTTTTTTTTTTTTTTTTCTTTTTCCTTTTGTTTTCCTTTCCCTGTACCTCCCGTCTTCTGTCTGTGTTTGTGTTCTGCTCCCTCTCCCTCTTTTTCTCCCTTCAGAATTTCTCTAGCTGGCTCCCTGTCTCTATTTCTCTGTCCTGCTGGCTGTCCGGTCGTTTCTTGCTGTACCTCCCTGTCCAGCCGGCTCTCTTTTTGCTCTCCCTTTTTGCCTTTCTCTCCTTCTCTGTCCTGCTTCATGGCCCTTTCTTCTCTTTCTCTCCCTCTCTGTTCTCTAGCCCCTTGCTGGTTTGTTTTGGGGTTTCCCTGCACACACGCCCCCCGCCCCTTTCTTGGTCTCTTTGTCTAGATCTGACCCTTTCTTTGTTTCTCGGTCCCTTTTTTCCTGTTCACTGTCCTTTTTCTCTCTCTGTCTGTGTCCCCTGCGCTCCGTTGCTATCTTTATCTCTCCTTTCTTCTTCATCTCCTCCCCCTGCCCCCGTCTCTCTCTCCCTCTTTCGCGCTCACCGGCCCTACATTTTCGTGCTCCGTCTCTGCAAGGCTCCTCGTCCCTGTATTTCTTGATTTCTCTACCTCTCTGGCGTTTCCTTTCGACCCTTCTTTCTCTCTGAGCTTCTCGGTCTTCTCCCTTGTCTTATTTTCCTCTTCCTAGTGCTCTGCCCTGCTCCCCATCGCTTATTTTCTCTCTCCGTTTCTCTGCCCTGCTCCCCGTCCCTGTCTGTCTTTCTCCGTCCCCCTCTGCTGCTCCACAGCAGTGTTTTTCCTTTCTCCAGCGCTCTGACCTGCTCCCCACCCCCCTCCCCCCTTTTTCTCTCTGTCATTCTTCCTGCTTCCCTGGACCTCTCTCTCTGCAATCTCGAGTCCTACTCCCTGTTTGTATCCCACTGTCCTGGTCCCCATCCCTCTCTTTGCCTCTCTATCCCTTTGTCCCTGTTTTTTCTTTCTCCGTCTCTCTGCCCTGCTGCCTAGTTCTGTCCGGTTCCCTTTCTGTTTGCTGGGTTGTTTTTTTTTTCTCTCTTCATTCTTCTGCTTTGCTCTGTGTTCCCTCCCTCTCACTCCTGCAGCGTCCTGCTGTGTGTTACCTGTCCTTCTCCCTCTTGATATTTTTGCTCTTGCTCTGTCCCTCTGTCCTGCTGCCTGGAAGTAATTTTTTCTTCTCTGCATTTCTGTTCTTCTGACCATGGCTGTTTTTTCATTCTCCACCTCTCTCTCTCCTGCTCGCCAGCCTCGCCTTTCTCTCCCTGACGTTCTTTCCTCTTCCCAGTCCCTCTGCTTTTGTGTATCCTTGCACTCCACTCCCTCTGTCACGCTGTCTTGCTCCCCATCCCTCCCTTTCCTTTCTACCCTTCCGATGTCTGTGTCCCCCAAGCCCGCTTTGTACGTGTCCCTGTCAACACCCTTCTGTCACTCTTCTTCCCTTGCTGCTCTTGCTCTTTTTCTCTCTCTTCCTCTGTGCTGCGGCCCATCGCTGTTTTTAACTCCTCCATCCCTTTGTCCCGCTCCCTGTCCTTGTCAGTTTTGCCCTGTGCTCCAGGCTTTCCTTGTTTTCTGCATCTCTGTCCTTTTCCCTGTACCCTTTTTCTCTCTGCTCCTCAGTCCTTCTGCCTCGTCTCGTTTTTCTCTTTCTGCCGTCCCTCTCTTTTTGTCTGTGACCCTCTGTGCTCTTCTCCTTCTCCCTCTCAGTTTGCGGTTGTCCTATGTGTCCCCCTCTCTGTCTCTCTCTTCTGCTGTCCTGCTCCCCAGCCCCGTTATTTATTGCTTCACCCCTCGGTCTTGCTCTCAGTCCCTGTTTTCTCTCGTGCTCCGCCTCGCTGCCGTTCTCTCTGTTGCTCTCGTTTGCTGTCTGTCCCAGCGTCCTGCTCCCTGTCGCGCTCTCTGTTTCACAGTCTGGCGTCGTGTCCCTCACCTGTTTTCTCTCTCACTCTGTCCTTCCTCCTGGCTTTTCCTTGTCCCTCTGGCCTCTTACTCGTCGCTACTTTTTTCTTCCTTTCTCTACCTCTCTGCCTCTGCCCTGTCGCTTTCTTCCTCTCTCTCTCTGCAATGTTTCTTTCTCCATCTGTGCCCCCCTCCCTGTCCCTTTTCTCTTGTTCTCTCTGTCCTCCATCCTCCCCGTAACTCTTTGTCTGTGTATCTCCATACTGCTGCCTGTCCCTTTGTTTCTCGCTATATGCCCCTGTCCAGCTTGCTGTCCCGTTGTTCTCCTCTGTGCTGAACCGTGGCCTTTTCTATCATCCTGCAGCCCGTCACCGATTTTACTTTCTCCACCTCTTTGGCCTGATCTGTGTGTCTCCTGCCCCCGTCCATCTGGCTTGTTCGCTCTACTTGTGTCTCCCTCCAGTGTTCTTTATTCCTCCGATTCAGTTTCTCTCTTGATCCATCAGTTCTGCTGCCCGCTCGTCGTTCTCTGTCTCTCTCTCTTTCCCTCTGTGCTGTTCCTGCGCGTAGCGCGCGAGCAAGCGAGGCTACGTGCCTGGGGATCCTTGTCTCGTAAGAGCTGCGAGACATGGACGTTTTCTCTTAGGTGGGGGACAGCCAAGCGACTGGAGTTACGGAAGAGGAATGGAGGAGAGCAGGACAGAGAAGCGTCTGAAGCGGCAGAGTCTCCCGGGAGCGCGGAGAGCGAGAGCCGCGGTGAGTGGCGGGCCCTCGGGGCCCTGTCGCCCCTCTTCTGCGTCCCGAGCTGTCCCCTGGATCCTTCTCTCTCCCACGCTGCTGTGATTTTTTTTTTTTTTTTCTTTTTCCTTTTGTTTTCCTTTCCCTGTACCTCCCGTCTTCTGTCTGTGTTTGTGTTCTGCTCCCTCTCCCTCTTTTTCTCCCTTCAGAATTTCTCTAGCCGGCTCCCTGTCTCTCTTTCTCTGTCCTGCTGGCTGTCCGGTCGTTTCTTGCTGTACCTCCCTGTCCAGCCGGCTCTCTTTTTGCTCTCCCTTTTTGCCTTTCTCTCCTTCTCTGTCCTGCTTCGTGGCCCTTTCTTCTCTTTCTCTCCCTCTCTGTTCTCTAGCCCCTTGCTGGTTTGTTTTGGGGTTTCCCTGCACACACGCCCCCCGCCCCTTTCTTGGTCTCTTTGTCTAGATCTGACCCTTTCTTTGTTTCTCGGTCCCTTTTTTCCTGTTCACTGTCCTTTTTCTCTCTCTGTCTGTGTCCCCTGCGCTCCGTTGCCATCTTTATCTCTCCTTTCTTCTTCATCTCCTCCCCCTGCCCCCGTCTCTCTCTCCCTCTTTCGCGCTCACCGGCCCTACATTTTCGTGCTCCGTCTCTGCAAGGCTCCTCGTCCCTGTATTTCTTGATTTCTCTACCTCTCTGGCGTTTCCTTTCGACCCTTCTTTCTCTCTGAGCTCCTCGGTCTTGTCCCTTGTCTTATTTTCCTCTTCCTAGTGCTCTGCCCTGCTCCCCATCGCTTATTTTCTCTCTCCGTTTCTCTGCCCTGCTCCCCGTCCCTCTCTCTCTTTCTCCGTCCCCCTCTGCTGCTCCACAGCAGTGTTTTTCCTTTCTCCAGCGCTCTGACCTGCTCCCCACCCCCCTCCCCCCTTTTTCTCTCTGTCATTCTTCCTGCTTCCCTGGACCTCTCTCTCTGCAATCTCGAGTCCTACTCCCTGTTTGTATCCCACTGTCCTGGTCCCCATCCCTCTCTTTGCCTCTCTATCCCTTTGTCCCTGTTTTTTCTTTCTCCGTCTCTCTGCCCTGCTGCCTAGTTCTGTCCGGTTCCCTTTCTGTTTGCTGGGTTGTTTTTTTTTTTCTCTCTTCATTCTTCTGCTTTGCTCTGTGTTCCCTCCCTCTCACTCCTGCAGCGTCCTGCTGTGTGTTACCTGTCCTTCTCCCTCTTGATATTTTTGCTCTTGCTCTGTCCCTCTGTCCTGCTGCCTGGAAGTAATTTTTTCTTCTCTGCATTTCTGTTCTTCTGACCATGGCTGTTTTTTCATTCTCCACCTCTCTCTCTCCTGCTCGCCAGCCTCGCCTTTCTCTCCCTGACGTTCTTTCCTCTTCCCAGTCCCTCTGCTTTTGTGTATCCTTGCACTCCACTCCCTCTGTCACGCTGTCTTGCTCCCCATCCCTCCCTTTCCTTTCTACCCTTCCGATGTCTGTGTCCCCCAAGCCCGCTTTGTACGTGTCCCTGTCAACACCCTTCTGTCACTCTTCTTCCCTTGCTGCTCTTGCTCTTTTTCTCTCTCTTCCTCTGTGCTGCGGCCCATCGCTGTTTTTAACTCCTCCATCCCTTTGTCCCGCTCCCTGTCCTTGTCAGTTTTGCCCTGTGCTCCAGGCTTTCCTTGTTTTCTGCATCTCTGTCCTTTTCCCTGGACCCTTTTTCTCTCTGCTCCTCAGTCCTTCTGCCTCGTCTTGTTTTTCTCTTTCTGCCGTCCCTCTCTTTTTGTCTGTGACCCTCTGTGCTCTTCTCCTTCTCCCTCTCAGTTTGCGGTTGTCCTATGTGTCCCCCTCTCTGTCTCTCTCTTCTGCTGTCCTGCTCCCCAGCCCCGTTATTTATTGCTTCACCCCTCGGTCTTGCTCTCAGTCCCTGTTTTCTCTCGTGCTCCGCCTCGCTGCCGTTCTCTCTGTTGCTCTCGTTTGCTGTCTGTCCCAGCGTCCTGCTCCCTGTCGCGCTCTCTGTTTCACAGTCTGGCGTCGTGTCCCTCACCTGTTTTCTCTCTCACTCTGTCCTTCCTCCTGGCTTTTCCTTGTCCCTCTGGCCTCTTACTCGTCGCTACTTTTTTCTTCCTTTCTCTACCTCTCTGCCTCTGCCCTGTCGCTTTCTTCCTCTCTCTCTCTGCAATGTTTCTTTCTCCATCTGTGCCCCCCTCCCTGTCCCTTTTCTCTTGTTCTCTCTGTCCTCCATCCTCCCCGTAACTCTTTGTCTGTGTATCTCCATACTGCTGCCTGTCCCTTTGTTTCTCGCTATATGCCCCTGTCCAGCTTGCTGTCCCGTTGTTCTCCTCTGTGCTGAACCGTGGCCTTTTCTATCATCCTGCAGCCCGTCACCGATTTTACTTTCTCCACCTCTTTGGCCTGATCTGTGTGTCTCCTGCCCCCGTCCATCTGGCTTGTTCGCTCTACTTGTGTCTCCCTCCAGTGTTCTTTATTCCTCCGATTCAGTTTCTCTCTTGATCCATCAGTTCTGCTGCCCGCTCGTCGTTCTCTGTCTCTCTCTCTTTCCCTCTGTGCTGTTCCTGCGCGTAGCGCGCGAGCAAGCGAGGCTACGTGCCTGGGGATCCTTGTCTCGTAAGAGCTGCGAGACATGGACGTTTTCTCTTAGGTGGGGGACAGCCAAGCGACCGGAGTTACGGAAGAGGAATGGAGGAGAGCAGGACAGAGAAGCGTCTGAAGCGGCAGAGTCTCCCGGGAGCGCGGAGAGCGAGAGCCGCGGTGAGTGGCGGGCCCTCGGGGCCCTGTCGCCCCTCTTCTGCGTCCCGGGCCCTCCCCTGGATCCTTCTCTCTCCCACGCTGCTCTGATTTTTTTTTTTTTTTTTCTTTTTCCTTTTGTTTTCCTTTCCCTGTACCTCCCGTCTTCTGTCTGTGTTTGTGTTCTGCTCCCTCTCCCTCTTTTTCTCCCTTCAGAATTTCTCTAGCCGGCTCCCTGTCTCTATTTGTCTGTCCTGCTGGCTGTCCGGTCGTTTCTTGCTGTACCTCCCTGTCCAGCCGGCTCTCTTTTTGCTCTCCCTTTTTGCCTTTCTCTCCTTCTCTGTCCTGCTTCGTGGCCCTTTCTTCTCTTTCTCTCCCTCTCTGTTCTCTAGCCCCTTGCTGGTTTGTTTTGGGGTTTCCCTGCACACACGCCCCCCGCCCCTTTCTTGGTCTCTTTGTCTAGATCTGACCCTTTCTTTGTTTCTCGGTCCCTTTTTTCCTGTTCACTGTCCTTTTTCTCTCTCTGTCTGTGTCCCCTGCGCTCCGTTGCCATCTTTATCTCTCCTTTCTTCTTCATCTCCTCCCCCTGCCCCCGTCTCTCTCTCCCTCTTTCGCGCTCACCGGCCCTACATTTTCGTGCTCCGTCTCTGCAAGGCTCCTCGTCCCTGTATTTCTTGATTTCTCTACCTCTCTGGCGTTTCCTTTCGACCCTTCTTTCTCTCTGAGCTTCTCGGTCTTCTCCCTTGTCTTATTTTCCTCTTCCTAGTGCTCTGCCCTGCTCCCCATCGCTTATTTTCTCTCTCCGTTTCTCTGCCCTGCTCCCCGTCCCTGTCTTTCTTTCTCCGTCCCCCTCTGCTGCTCCACAGCAGAGTTTTTCCTTTCTCCGGCTCTCTGACCCGCTCCCCGCCCACCCAGGTTGACCGTCCCAGGTTTTGTTCTGCGTCTCCATCCTGCCGCTGTCCTCATCTATCCTTTTGTGCCCTTCTCTTTCTGTCTCTTTTCGTGTGTCCCCGCTGCTTTTTTTCCCATCTCTGTCCAGCTCCCTGTCCCTTTCCTTTTTCCTCTTGCTGTCCTTTTGCCCTGCTTCCTCTTGCTGTTTTTTCTGCCTTTCTCTCTCTGCGCCATTCCCTCTCCCATCCTTTCTTTCTCGATCCCCCTGTGCAGCTCGCTGTCCCTTGTTTCCTTTCTCTCTTCCTCGGTATTTTTTTTCTTTCTCCATACCTCTCTCCCGCTGCCCGTCACGGTCGCATTTCTCCCCCCAACGCTGTCCTGCTCTGTCCCTTTTCTCTCTCTCTGTCGTTTTGTCCTGCTCCCTGTGTTTGTTTTTTAATTCCTCCCTCAGGGTCCCTCAGCCCGGTGCTGTTTTTTCCCTTCTCCGCCTCTGTCTCCTGCTGCCCAGCTGAGGCTTTTCCCCCTCCGTCTCTGTCCTGCTCCCCCGTCTCTTACTTGTGCCTGTCTTTCACTTTGTCCTGCCTCCTTGTCCCCTTTTTCTCTCTCAGTATCACCTTGTCCCGCTCCCTGTCCCTGTCTTTCTCTGACAATCTGTCCCGCTCCTTGTCCTTCTCTTTCCCTTTGCTGTTATTCCCCGTCCTTGTTCTGGCCTTTCTTCCTTCTCTTTCTGTCCTGCTGCCCCAGTGCCTCTTTTTCCACCGCTGTCCTGCTCCCTGGCCCTTGTTTCCTCTCGCCGTCCCTCTGTCCTGCTTCCTGTCCCCAGTTTTTCTGTCTCTCTTTCTCGATCCTGCTGCCTGTCCGGTCGTTTCTTGCTGTACCTGCCTGTGCAGCCGGCTCTCCCTTTTTGCCTTTCTCTCCTTCTCTTCCTGCTTCCCGGCCCGTTCTTGTCTTCCTCTCTGTCTGTCCTCTATCCCCTTGCTGGTTTGTGTTGGGGTTCCAACCCTGACCACCCACCCCCTTCTTCGTCTGACCCTTTCTTTGTTTCTTAGTACGTTTCTTCCTGTTGCCTGTCCTTTTTCTCTCTCTGTCAGTGTGTCCTGCACTGCGTGGGACGGTGGTGGGAGGCTGAAAAAGGGTGGGAAGCTGGGGGGGCGGAGTGGAGGCTGGAAAGAGGTAGGAGGTTGCAGAGGGGTGGGAAGCTGAATTAAGTAGAGGCCAGCAAAAAGGGAGTTAGGAGGCTATCGAGGGGTGGGAGGCGAGGAGGGGGGAGTAGAGGCCAGGAAAAAAAAGGAGGCCGGAAAGGGGTGGGAGGCTGCAGAGGGGTGGGAGGCTGGCGGCGAGAGTAGAGGCCAGAAA
Organism: Opisthocomus hoazin; assembly: GCF_030867145.1. NCBI lineage: Eukaryota > Metazoa > Chordata > Aves > Opisthocomiformes > Opisthocomidae > Opisthocomus > Opisthocomus hoazin. The sequence goes on from NW_027448749.1 coordinate 133,234, forward strand.
AAAAAGGAGGCCGGGGGGTGCGAGTAGAGGCCAGAAAGGCCCTTTTTTGTGGCTTCTTCCCTGTCTTTATCTCTCTTTCCTGCCTTGTTTACTCCTCTGATTCAAGTTCTCTCTCGATCCGTGTGTTCTGCTTCCCACTCATCATATTCTCTCTTTTTCTCTGTCCTGTTCCTGAGGCTTCTTGTCTAGGAAGCCACGTCTCGTATGAGCTCTAAGACAGCCACATGCATTTTCTCTCAGGTGCAGGAGAGCCAAACGATTGGAGTTGCGGAAGAAGAGGGGAAGAGAGAAGGGGAGAGAAACATCTGAAGTGTCAAAGTCTCCCGGCAGCACCGAGAGTGAGAGCTGCGGTGAGTCGTGGGCCCTCGGGGCCCTGTCACCCCTCTTGTGCATCCTGGGCCCTCCCCGGCTCCCTCTCTTTCCCCCACTGCTACGATTTTTTTTTTTTCCTGCTCTTGTGTACCTTCTTTCTCCATCTGTCTCTGACTTGTCCCCATCTTTTAGGTCCTCCCTCTTTCTGCCCTGCAGCCCGTGGCATTTTTTTCCTTCTTCCCCTCTTTCTGTTCAGCTCCCGGTTACTAGTTTTGCTTTCCTCCTACTCTGTAGCCTGTCAGTACTTTTGCTGTCTTTGGTGCTCTCTGTCTGGCTCCTCGTCCCTTGATTCGAGGCCTTCCTTCTCGGCTCCGTAGCACGTCACAGATCTACTGCTTTCTCCATGTCTATTCTATTCTATTTCCTCATCTCTCTTTGTCCAGGTCCCTGCCGCTATTCTTTTTTCCTCTGTCATGCTGCAGGGTTTTTTTTTGCATCTCCTTCCTGCTCCCCGTTCTTCATTTTCGGTCTGTGTCCTGCTCCCTCTTCTTCTTTCTGCTGCCGCTCTTGCTCTCTTGCTGCTGCTTCTTTCTCCGTCTCTGTGGGACTGCCTGTCCCCGTCCTTCTCTCGCCGTCCCTTTCCCTGCTTGGTGCTTTCTCGTTCCACCGCCGCTGTCCAGCCACCTGTCACTTTTCTCCTCTCTTGTAGTGGCCTGCACCCTGCTCCTCATTTTTGGCAGCCTCTGCCGAGCAGCGCGTCTCTCCGGGAGGCGACGGACGGACTGTTCGCCGCTGGATCAACGGGCGCAGCTGCGGGAAGGAGTGCCGAGGTGTCGGAGGGGCAGAGGGAGCGTCGGGGGCCCCGACCCCGGAGCAGAGCGGCTCCCGGGACTGGCTGGGTGCGTGACTGAGTAAAGACCTGCGGTCCCTTTTGCCCTGGCGGCTGCGTTTGTGCTTGGTTTGCACGGGACGAGGGGCTGCGCCAGAGGCCAGGGGAGGAGGGGACGGGCTGTGGGGCTGGGGCGACGGCCCCCTGTTCCTGCCGGGGTCCAGCCGTGGGCCGGGGCCGGGGGAGCCCCAGGTGCGGGCAGCGGGGCTGATGGCGACGGCCGCTCCCTGTGCCGGTGGAGGGCCCGGTGCTGCCGTGGCGCGGGTGGCCGTGGAGGGGCCGGTACGATCGCTGCTGCCACCCGGTGAGCAAAGTTCGGTACTGCGGCTCGGGCGGCGCCAATGCGCGGTGGCGCCGTGTCCAAGAGCTCGCTGCTGCCACCCGGTGAGCAAAGTTCGGTACTGCGGCTCGAGTGGCGCAGGTGCTTTGCGCGCTGGGAGGAGCCGTGCCCTGTGTGTCCGGCGCTGCAATAAGGAACGCCTGCCTGCTTGCTGAAGTGCCCAAAGGGCTTCAGAGAGTCTTTGTGTTTGCCCAATGACGGCATCGTGGGCTCCAGCCGTGGGCCGGGGCCGGAAGAGCCCCAGGTGCGGGCAGCGGGGCTGATGGCGACGGCCCCACCCTCTGCCGGTAGAGGGCCCGGTGCTGCCGTGCCGGGCCCGATGCGAGCCGAAGGAGGAGCGGAGCCATAGCCGGGTTGCGGCTGCAGCGAGGGAGAAGGTGAGCGCGGGGTATGGGGGGGGGGGTTGGATGGAGCGGCGGGTCCCGGGGAAAAGCCCCCGGGAGGGCGGGGTCCGTGTCGGGGGCAAGGAGCGATAGGGGTGCGGCGCCGTGTCGGAGCCGCGAGTCGGGGTCTGCTCGGAGCCGGAGCCGGCGCTGGGCGCCGCCCCCGCCCCCGCTGGCACCGCCCCCGCCCCCGCTGGCGCCGCCCCCGCCCCCGCTGGCGCCGCCCCCGCCCCCGCTGGCGCCGCCCCCGCCCCCGCTGGCGCCGCCCCCGCCCCCGCTGGCGCCGCCCCCGCCCCCGCTGGCGCCGCCCCCGCCCCCGCTGGCGCCGCCCCCGCCCCCGCTGGCGCCGCCCCCGCCCCCGCGGGCGCCGCCCCCGCCCCCGCGGGCGCCGCCCCCGCCCCCGCTGGCGCCGCCCCCGCTGGCGCCGCCCCCGCCCCCGCTGGCGCCGCCCCCGCCCCCGCTGGCGCCGCCCCCGCCCCCGCTGGCGCCGCCCCCGCCCCCGCTGGCGCCGCCCCCGCCCCCGCTGGCGCCGCCCCCGCCCCCGCTGGCACCGCCCCCGCCCCCGCTGGCGCCGCCCCCGCCCCCGCTGGCGCCGCCCCCGCCCCCGCTGGCGCCGCCCCCGCCCCCGCTGGCGCCGCCCCCGCCCCCGCTGGCGCCGCCCCCGCCCCCGCTGGCGCCGCCCCCGCCCCCGCTGGCGCCGCCCCCGCCCCCGCTGGCGCCGCCCCCGCCCCCGCGGGCGCCGCCCCCGCCCCCGCGGGCGCCGCCCCCGCCCCCGCTGGCGCCGCCCCCGCTGGCGCCGCCCCCGCCCCCGCTGGCGCCGCCCCCGCCCCCGCTGGCGCCGCCCCCGCCCCCGCTGGCGCCGCCCCCGCCCCCGCTGGCGCCGCCCCCGCCCCCGCTGGCGCCGCCCCCGCCCCCGTTGGCACCGCCCCCGCTGGCACCGCCCCCGCCCCCGCTGGCGCCGCCGGCACCGCCCCCGCCCCCGCTGGCGCCGCCCCCGCCCCCGCTGGCGCCGCCCCCGCCCCCGCTGGCGCCGCCCCCGCCCCCGCTGGCGCCGCCCCCGGCCCCGCTGGCGCCGCCCCCGCCGCCCCCTGGCCGCAACGCGGTACTGCAGCCCGGCGTTCGGCTCAGAGTGTGGCCCCTCCGGCGCGCCGTCGGCGCGTGGCGCATGCGCGGTGCGGCGGAGCAGCATGGCGGCGGCCTGGTGTTCGGTGCCGGGGCGGCGGGGGAGCAGAGAGGCCAGCGGTGAGGCGCGGGCTCCCCTCTGGCGGGTGCGGGGGTGCGTGGTGGCTGCTCGAGGGTGGTGGGACGGGAAGCTTGGAGCCGGCCGCTGCGGCAGGCTGCAGGAGGCGAGCCGGGTGCGGGCAGCCCCGGGGCCAGAGGCGGGAGGTGACGGAAGGGAATGGGAGAAGGAGGCGGGCACCCCCCCCCCCCCCCCCCAAGTCGGCAGTGCTCCCCCGGCCCCGCTCGCCCCGCGCAGCCGCCCCCAGCTGCAGCACGTCCCCTGAAGCCTGTGTCCCGGAGCGCCCGGCCTCCCCCAAGGCCCGTGGTGCGGGCTGCCTCGGCCTCCCTGAACGCGGTCGCCGCTGCTTGTTTATGTGTGGCAGGGGCCGCGCTGAGTTCGCGTTTGTCCGTTCGTGCCCTGGGGATGCCGTTGGCTGCGCCCGCTCCGGGCTTTTGTGGGCTGCGTGTGCCGGGCCTCGCTGTGCTGGCGGCGTGGGGGCGAAAAGGGAGAGGCGGAGCGCTGAGTGGCTGCGGACAGGAGGTGGCGCGGCTGAAGCTGGAGAGTCCCGAGAAGGCTGAAGAAGAAGAAGAAATGGAAGGCCACCTGGCTGGCAGCTGCCTGGCGCTGCGGGTGAGGAAGGCTCCGTCTTGGTAGCCCGCAGCAGGCCAGGCCGCCAGCGTGCCCCGCAGGGTCTGTATGTGTCACCAGCAGCAGCATGGTCCGGTTGTGGAGCGCGCGAGCGCGGCTGCGTGCGTAGGGAGCCTTGTCTCGTAAGAGCTGCGAGACATGGACGTTTTGTCTTAGGTGGGGGACAGCCAAGCGACCGGAGTTACGGAAGAGGAATGGAGGAGAGCAGGACGGAGAAGCGTCTGAAGCGGCAGAGTCTCCCGGGAGCGCGGAGAGCGAGAGCTGCGGTGAGTGGCGGGCCCTCGGGGCCCTGTCGCCCCTCTTCTGCGTCCCGGGCTGTCCCCTGGATCCTTCTCTCTCCCACGCTGCTGTGATTTTTTTTTTTTTTTCTTTTTCCTTTTGTTTTCCTTTCCCTGTACCTCCCGTCTTCTGTCTGTGTTTGTGTTCTGCTCCCTCTCCCTCTTTTTCTCCCTTCAGAATTTCTCTAGCCGGCTCCCTGTCTCTATTTGTCTGTCCTGCTGGCTGTCCGGTCGTTTCTTGCTGTACCTCCCTGTCCAGCCGGCTCTCTTTTTGCTCTCCCTTTTTGCCTTTCTCTCCTTCTCTGTCCTGCTTCGTGGCCCTTTCTTCTCTTTCTCTCCCTCTCTGTTCTCTAGCCCCTTGCTGGTTTGTTTTGGGGTTTCCCTGCACACACGCCCCCCGCCCCTTTCTTGGTCTCTTTGTCTAGATCTGACCCTTTCTTTGTTTCTCGGTCCCTTTTTTCCTGTTCACTGTCCTTTTTCTCTCTCTGTCTGTGTCCCCTGCTCTCCGTTGCCATCTTTATCTCTCCTTTCTTCTTCATCTCCTCCCCCTGCCCCCGTCTCTCTCTCCCTCTTTCGCGCTCACCGGCCCTACATTTTCGTGCTCCGTCTCTGCAAGGCTCCTATTCCCTGTATTTCTTGATTTCTCTACCTCTCTGGCATTTCCTTTCGACCCTTCTTTCTCTCTGAGCTTCTCGGTCTTCTCCCTTGTCTTATTTTCCTCTTCCTAGTGCTCTGCCCTGCTCCCCATCGCTTATTTTCTCTCTCCGTTTCTCTGCCCTGCTCCCCGTCCCTCTCTCTCTTTCTCCGTCCCCCTCTGCTGCTCCACAGCAGTGTTTTTCCTTTCTCCAGCGCTCTGACCTGCTCCCCACCCCCCTCCCCCCTTTTTCTCTCTGTCATTCTTCCTGCTTCCCTGGACCTCTCTCTCTGCAATCTCGAGTCCTACTCCCTGTTTGTATCCCACTGTCCTGGTCCCCATCCCTCTCTTTGCCTCTCTATCCCTTTGTCCCTGTTTTTTCTTTCTCCGTCTCTCTGCCCTGCTGCCTAGTTCTGTCCGGTTCCCTTTCTGTTTGCTGGGTTGTTTTTTTTTTTCTCTCTTCATTCTTCTGCTTTGCTCTGTGTTCCCTCCCTCTCACTCCTGCAGCGTCCTGCTGTGTGTTACCTGTCCTTCTCCCTCTTGATATTTTTGCTCTTGCTCTGTCCCTCTGTCCTGCTGCCTGGAAGTAATTTTTTCTTCTCTGCATTTCTGTTCTTCTGACCATGGCTGTTTTTTCATTCTCCACCTCTCTCTCTCCTGCTCGCCAGCCTCGCCTTTCTCTCCCTGACGTTCTTTCCTCTTCCCAGTCCCTCTGCTTTTGTGTATCCTTGCACTCCACTCCCTCTGTCACGCTGTCTTGCTCCCCATCCCTCCCTTTCCTTTCTACCCTTCCGATGTCTGTGTCCCCCAAGCCCGCTTTGTACGTGTCCCTGTCAACACCCTTCTGTCACTCTTCTTCCCTTGCTGCTCTTGCTCTTTTTCTCTCTCTTCCTCTGTGCTGCGGCCCATCGCTGTTTTTAACTCCTCCATCCCTTTGTCCCGCTCCCTGTCCTTGTCAGTTTTGCCCTGTGCTCCAGGCTTTCCTTGTTTTCTGCATCTCTGTCCTTTTCCCTGGACCCTTTTTCTCTCTGCTCCTCAGTCCTTCTGCCTCGTCTTGTTTTTCTCTTTCTGCCGTCCCTCTCTTTTTGTCTGTGACCCTCTGTGCTCTTCTCCTTCTCCCTCTCAGTTTGCGGTTGTCCTATGTGTCCCCCTCTCTGTCTCTCTCTTCTGCTGTCCTGCTCCCCAGCCCCGTTATTTATTGCTTCACCCCTCGGTCTTGCTCTCAGTCCCTGTTTTCTCTCGTGCTCCGCCTCGCTGCCGTTCTCTCTGTTGCTCTCGTTTGCTGTCTGTCCCAGCGTCCTGCTCCCTGTCGCGCTCTCTGTTTCACAGTCTGGCGTCGTGTCCCTCACCTGTTTTCTCTCTCACTCTGTCCTTCCTCCTGGCTTTTCCTTGTCCCTCTGGCCTCTTACTCGTCGCTACTTTTTTCTTCCTTTCTCTACCTCTCTGCCTCTGCCCTGTCGCTTTCTTCCTCTCTCTCTCTGCAATGTTTCTTTCTCCATCTGTGCCCCCCTCCCTGTCCCTTTTCTCTTGTTCTCTCTGTCCTCCATCCTCCCCGTAACTCTTTGTCTGTGTATCTCCATACTGCTGCCTGTCCCTTTGTTTCTCGCTATATGCCCCTGTCCAGCTTGCTGTCCCGTTGTTCTCCTCTGTGCTGAACCGTGGCCTTTTCTATCATCCTGCAGCCCGTCACCGATTTTACTTTCTCCACCTCTTTGGCCTGATCTGTGTGTCTCCTGCCCCCGTCCATCTGGCTTGTTCGCTCTACTTGTGTCTCCCTCCAGTGTTCTTTATTCCTCCGATTCAGTTTCTCTCTTGATCCATCAGTTCTGCTGCCCGCTCGTCGTTCTCTGTCTCTCTCTCTTTCCCTCTGTGCTGTTCCTGCGCGTAGCGCGCGAGCAAGCGAGGCTACGTGCCTGGGGATCCTTGTCTCGTAAGAGCTGCGAGACATGGACGTTTTCTCTTAGGTGGGGGACAGCCAAGCGACCGGAGTTACGGAAGAGGAATGGAGGAGAGCAGGAGAGAGAAGCGTCTGAAGCGGCAGAGTCTCCCGGGAGCGCGGAGAGCGAGAGCCGCGGTGAGTGGCGGGCCCTCGGGGCCCTGTCGCCCCTCTTCTGCGTCCCGAGCTGTCCCCTGGATCCTTCTCTCTCCCACGCTGCTGTGATTTTTTTTTTTTTTTTCTTTTTCCTTTTGTTTTCCTTTCCCTGTACCTCCCGTCTTCTGTCTGTGTTTGTGTTCTGCTCCCTCTCCCTCTTTTTCTCCCTTCAGAATTTCTCTAGCCGGCTCCCTGTCTCTCTTTCTCTGTCCTGCTGGCTGTCCGGTCGTTTCTTGCTGTACCTCCCTGTCCAGCCGGCTCTCTTTTTGCTCTCCCTTTTTGCCTTTCTCTCCTTCTCTGTCCTGCTTCGTGGCCCTTTCTTCTCTTTCTCTCCCTCTCTGTTCTCTAGCCCCTTGCTGGTTTGTTTTGGGGTTTCCCTGCACACACGCCCCCCGCCCCTTTCTTGGTCTCTTTGTCTAGATCTGACCCTTTCTTTGTTTCTCGGTCCCTTTTTTCCTGTTCACTGTCCTTTTTCTCTCTCTGTCTGTGTCCCCTGCGCTCCGTTGCCATCTTTATCTCTCCTTTCTTCTTCATCTCCTCCCCCTGCCCCCGTCTCTCTCTCCCTCTTTCGCGCTCACCGGCCCTACATTTTCGTGCTCCGTCTCTGCAAGGCTCCTCGTCCCTGTATTTCTTGATTTCTCTACCTCTCTGGCGTTTCCTTTCGACCCTTCTTTCTCTCTGAGCTCCTCGGTCTTCTCCCTTGTCTTATTTTCCTCTTCCTAGTGCTCTGCCCTGCTCCCCATCGCTTATTTTCTCTCTCCGTTTCTCTGCCCTGCTCCCCGTCCCTGTCTGTCTTTCTCCGTCCCCCTCGGCTGCTCCACAGCAGAGTTTTTCCTTTCTCCGGCTCTCTGACCCGCTCCCCGCCCACCCAGGTTGACCGTCCCAGGTTTTGTTCTGCGTCTCCATCCTGCCGCTGTCCTCATCTATCCTTTTGTGCCCTTCTCTTTCTGTCTCTTTTCGTGTGTCCCCGCTGCTTTTTTTCCCATCTCTGTCCAGCTCCCTGTCCCTTTCCTTTTTCCTCTTGCTGTCCTTTTGCCCTGCTTCCTCTTGCTGTTTTTTCTGCCTTTCTCTCTCTGCGCCATTCCCTCTCCCATCCTTTCTTTCTCGATCCCCCTGTGCAGCTCGCTGTCCCTTGTTTCCTTTCTCTCTTCCTCGGTATTTTTTTTCTTTCTCCATACCTCTCTCCCGCTGCCCGTCACGGTCGCATTTCTCCCCCCAACGCTGTCCTGCTCTGTCCCTTTTCTCTCTCTCTGTCGTTTTGTCCTGCTCCCTGTGTTTGTTTTTTAATTCCTCCCTCAGGGTCCCTCAGCCCGGTGCTGTTTTTTCCCTTCTCCGCCTCTGTCTCCTGCTGCCCCGCTGAGGCTTTTCCCCCTCCGTCTCTGTCCTGCTCCCCCGTCTCTTACTTGTGCCTGTCTTTCACTTTGTCCTGCCTCCTTGTCCCCTTTTTCTCTCTCAGTATCACCTTGTCCCGCTCCCTGTCCCTGTCTTTCTCTGACAATGTGTCCCGCTCCTTGTCCTTCTCTTTCCCTTTGCTGTTATTCCCCGTCCTTGTTCTGGCCTTTCTTCCTTCTCTTTCTGTCCTGCTGCCCCAGTGCCTCTTTTTCCACCGCTGTCCTGCTCCCTGGCCCTTGTTTCCTCTCGCCGTCCCTCTGTCCTGCTTCCTGTCCCCAGTTTTTCTGTCTCTCTTTCTCGATCCTGCTGCCTGTCCGGTCGTTTCTTGCTGTACCTGCCTGTGCAGCCGGCTCTCCCTTTTTGCCTTTCTCTCCTTCTCTTCCTGCTTCCCGGCCCGTTCTTGTCTTCCTCTCTGTCTGTCCTCTATCCCCTTGCTGGTTTGTGTTGGGGTTCCAACCCTGACCACCCACCCCCTTCTTCGTCTGACCCTTTCTTTGTTTCTTAGTACGTTTCTTCCTGTTGCCTGTCCTTTTTCTCTCTCTGTCAGTGTGTCCTGCACTGCGTGGGACGGTGGTGGGAGGCTGAAAAAGGGTGGGAAGCTGGGGGGGCGGAGTGGAGGCTGGAAAGAGGTAGGAGGTTGCAGAGGGGTGGGAAGCTGAATTAAGTAGAGGCCAGCAAAAAGGGAGTTAGGAGGCTATCGAGGGGTGGGAGGCGGGGGGGGGGGGGGCGAGGAGGGGGGAGTAGAGGCCAGGAAAAAAAAGGAGGCCGGAAAGGGGTGGGAGGCTGCAGAGGGGTGGGAGGCCGGGGGCGAGAGTAGAGGCCAGAAAAAAAGGGAGGCCGGAAAGGGGTGGGAGGCTGCAGAGGGGTGGGAGGCCGGCGGCGAGAGTAGAGGCCAGAAAAAAAAGGAGGCCGGGGGGTGCGAGTAGAGGCCAGAAAGGCCCTTTTTTGTGGCTTCTTCCCTGTCTTTATCTCTCTTTCCTGCCTTGTTTACTCCTCTGATTCAAGTTCTCTCTCGATCCGTGTGTTCTGCTTCCCACTCATCATATTCTCTCTTTTTCTCTGTCCTGTTCCTGAGGCTTCTTGTCTAGGAAGCCACGTCTCGTATGAGCTCTAAGACAGCCACATGCATTTTCTCTCAGGTGCAGGAGAGCCAAACGATTGGAGTTGCGGAAGAAGAGGGGAAGAGAGAAGGGGAGAGAAACATCTGAAGTGTCAAAGTCTCCCGGCAGCACCGAGAGTGAGAGCTGCGGTGAGTCGTGGGCCCTCGGGGCCCTGTCACCCCTCTTGTGCATCCTGGGCCCTCCCCGGCTCCCTCTCTTTCCCCCACTGCTACGATTTTTTTTTTTTCCTGCTCTTGTGTACCTTCTTTCTCCATCTGTCTCTGACTTGTCCCCATCTTTTAGGTCCTCCCTCTTTCTGCCCTGCAGCCCGTGGCATTTTTTTCCTTCTTCCCCTCTTTCTGTTCAGCTCCCGGTTACTAGTTTTGCTTTCCTCCTACTCTGTAGCCTGTCAGTACTTTTGCTGTCTTTGGTGCTCTCTGTCTGGCTCCTCGTCCCTTGATTCGAGGCCTTCCTTCTCGGCTCCGTAGCACGTCACAGATCTACTGCTTTCTCCATGTCTATTCTATTCTATTTCCTCATCTCTCTTTGTCCAGGTCCCTGCCGCTATTCTTTTTTCCTCTGTCATGCTGCAGGGTTTTTTTTTGCATCTCCTTCCTGCTCCCCGTTCTTCATTTTCGGTCTGTGTCCTGCTCCCTCTTCTTCTTTCTGCTGCCGCTCTTGCTCTCTTGCTGCTGCTTCTTTCTCCGTCTCTGTGGGACTGCCTGTCCCCGTCCTTCTCTCGCCGTCCCTTTCCCTGCTTGGTGCTTTCTCGTTCCACCGCCGCTGTCCAGCCACCTGTCACTTTTCTCCTCTCTTGTAGTGGCCTGCACCCTGCTCCTCATTTTTGGCAGCCTCTGCCGAGCAGCGCGTCTCTCCGGGAGGCGACGGACGGACTGTTCGCCGCTGGATCAACGGGCGCAGCTGCGGGAAGGAGTGCCGAGGTGTCGGAGGGGCAGAGGGAGCGTCGGGGGCCCCGAGCCCGGAGCAGAGCGGCTCCCGGGACTGGCTGGGTGCGTGACTGAGTAAAGACCTGCGGTCCCTTTTGCCCTGGCGGCTGCGTTTGTGCTTGGTTTGCACGGGACGAGGGGCTGCGCCAGAGGCCAGGGGAGGAGGGGACGGGCTGTGGGGCTGGGGCGACGGCCCCCTGTTCCTGCCGGGGTCCAGCCGTGGGCCGGGGCCGGGGGAGCCCCAGGTGCGGGCAGCGGGGCTGATGGCGACGGCCGCTCCCTGTGCCGGTGGAGGGCCCGGTGCTGCCGTGGCGCGGGTGGCCGTGGAGGGGCCGGTACGATCGCTGCTGCCACCCGGTGAGCAAAGTTCGGTACTGCGGCTCGGGCGGCGCCAATGCGCGGTGGCGCCGTGTCCAAGGGCTCGCTGCTGCCACCCGGTGAGCAAAGTTCGGTACTGCGGCTCGGGCGGCGCCAATGCGCGGTGGCGCCGTGTCCAAGGGCTCGCTGCTGCCACCCGGTGAGCAAAGTTCGGTACTGCGGCTCGGGTGGCGCCGTGTCCAAGGGCTCGCTGCTGCCACCCGGTGAGCAAAGTTCGGTACTGCGGCTCGAGTGGCGCAGGTGCTTTGCGCGCTGGGAGGAGCCGTGCCCTGTGTGTCCGGCGCTGCAATAAGGAACGCCTGCCTGCTTGCTGAAGTGCCCAAAGGGCTTCAGAGAGTCTTTGTGTTTGCCCAATGACGGCATCGTGGGCTCCAGCCGTGGGCCGGGGCCGGAAGAGCCCCAGGTGCGGGCAGCGGGGCTGATGGCGACGGCCCCTCCCTCTGCCGGTAGAGGGCCCGGTGCTGCCGTGCCGGGCCCGATGCGAGCCGAAGGAGGAGCGGAGCCATAGCCGGGTTGCGGCTGCAGCGAGGGAGAAGGTGAGCGCGGGGTATGGGGGGGGGTTGGATGGAGGGGCGGGTCCCGGGGAAAAGCCCCCGGGAGGGCGGGGTCCGTGTCGAGGGCAAGGAGGGGCGGGGGTGCGGCGCCGTGTCGGAGCCGCGAGTCGGGGTCTGCCCGGAGCCGGCGCTGGGCGCTGGCACCGCCCCCGCCCCCGCTGGCGCCGCCCCCGCCCCCGCTGGCGCCGCCCCCGCCCCCGCTGGCGCCGCCCCCGCCCCCGCTGGCGCCGCCCCCGCCCCCGCTGGCGCCGCCCCCGCCCCCGCTGGCGCCGCCCCCGCCCCCGCTGGCGCCGCCCCCGCCCCCGCTGGCGCCGCCCCCGCCCCCGCTGGCGCCGCCCCCGCCCCCGCTGGCGCCGCCCCCGCCCCCGCTGGCGCCGCCCCCGCCCCCGCTGGCGCCGCCCCCGCTGGCGCCGCCCCCGCTGGCGCCGCCCCCGCTGGCGCCGCCCCCGCTGGCGCCGCCCCCGCTGGCGCCGCCCCCGCTGGCGCCGCCCCCGCTGGCGCCGCCCCCTGGCCGCAACGCGGTACTGCAGCCCGGCGTTCGGCTCAGAGTGTGGCCCCTCCGGCGCGCCGTCGGCGCGTGGCGCATGCGCGGTGCGGCGGAGCAGCATGGCGGCGGCCTGGTGTCCGGTGCCGGGGCGGCGGGGGAGCAGCGAGGCCAGCGGTGAGGCGCGGGCTCCCCTCTGGCGGGTGCGGGGGTGCGTGGTGGCTGCTCGAGGGTGGTGGGACGGGAAGCTTGGAGCCGGCCGCTGCGGCAGGCTGCAGGAGGCGAGCCGGGTGCGGGCAGCCCCGGGGCCAGAGGCGGGAGGTGACGGAAGGGAATGGGAGAAGGAGGCGGGCACCCCCCCCCCCCCCAAGTCGGCAGTGCTCCCCCGGCCCCGCTCGCCCCGCGCAGCCGCCCCCAGCTGCAGCACGTCCCCTGAAGCCTGTGTCCCGGAGCGCCCGGCCTCCCCCAAGGCCCGTGGTGCGGGCTGCCTCGGCCTCCCTGAACGCGGTCGCCGCTGCTTGTTTATGTGTGGCAGGGGCTGCGCTGAGTTCGCGTTTGTCCGTTCGTGCCCTGGGGATGCCGTTGGCTGCGCCCGCTCCGGGCTTTTGTGGGCTGCGTGTGCCGGGCCTCGCTGTGCTGGCGGCGTGGGGGCGAAAAGGGAGAGGCGGAGCGCTGAGTGGCTGCGGACAGGAGGTGGCGCGGCTGAAGCTGGAGAGTCCCGAGAAGGCTGAAGAAGAAGAAGAAATGGAAGGCCAGCTGGCTGGCAGCTGCCTGGCGCTGCGGGTGAGGAAGGCTCCGTCTTGGTAGCCCGCAGCAGGCCAGGCCGCCAGCGTGCCCCGCAGGGTCTGTATGTGTCACCAGCAGCAGCATGGTCCGGTTGTGGAGCGCGCGAGTGTGGCTGCGTGCGTAGGGAGCCTTGTCTCGTAAGAGCTGCGAGACATGGACGTTTTGTCTTAGGTGGGGGACAGCCAAGCGACCGGAGTTACGGAAGAGGAATGGAGGAGAGCAGGACGGAGAAGCGTCTGAAGCGGCAGAGTCTCCCGGGAGCGCGGAGAGCGAGAGCTGCGGTGAGTGGCGGGCCCTCGGGGCCCTGTCGCCCCTCTTCTGCGTCCCGAGCTGTCCCCTGGATCCTTCTCTCTCCCACGCTGCTGTGATTTTTTTTTTTTTTTCTTTTTCCTTTTGTTTTCCTTTCCCTGTACCTCCCGTCTTCTGTCTGTGTTTGTGTTCTGCTCCCTCTCCCTCTTTTTCTCCCTTCAGAATTTCTCTAGCCGGCTCCCTGTCTCTATTTGTCTGTCCTGCTGGCTGTCCGGTCGTTTCTTGCTGTACCTCCCTGTCCAGCCGGCTCTCTTTTTGCTCTCCCTTTTTGCCTTTCTCTCCTTCTCTGTCCTGCTTCATGGCCCTTTCTTCTCTTTCTCTCCCTCTCTGTTCTCTAGCCCCTTGCTGGTTTGTTTTGGGGTTTCCCTGCACACACGCCCCCCGCCCCTTTCTTGGTCTCTTTGTCTAGATCTGACCCTTTCTTTGTTTCTCGGTCCCTTTTTTCCTGTTCACTGTCCTTTTTCTCTCTCTGTCTGTGTCCCCTGCGCTCCGTTGCCATCTTTATCTCTCCTTTCTTCTTCATCTCCTCCCCCTGCCCCCGTCTCTCTCTCCCTCTTTCGCGCTCACCGGCCCTACATTTTCGTGCTCCGTCTCTGCAAGGCTCCTCGTCCCTGTATTTCTTGATTTCTCTACCTCTCTGGCGTTTCCTTTCGACCCTTCTTTCTCTCTGAGCTCCTCGGTCTTCTCCCTTGTCTTATTTTCCTCTTCCTAGTGCTCTGCCCTGCTCCCCATCGCTTATTTTCTCTCTCCGTTTCTCTGCCCTGCTCCCCGTCCCTCTCTCTCTTTCTCCGTCCCCCTCTGCTGCTCCACAGCAGTGTTTTTCCTTTCTCCAGCGCTCTGACCTGCTCCCCACCCCCCTCCCCCCTTTTTCTCTCTGTCATTCTTCCTGCTTCCCTGGACCTCTCTCTCTGCAATCTCGAGTCCTACTCCCTGTTTGTATCCCACTGTCCTGGTCCCCATCCCTCTCTTTGCCTCTCTATCCCTTTGTCCCTGTTTTTTCTTTCTCCGTCTCTCTGCCCTGCTGCCTAGTTCTGTCCGGTTCCCTTTCTGTTTGCTGGGTTGTTTTTTTTTTTCTCTCTTCATTCTTCTGCTTTGCTCTGTGTTCCCTCCCTCTCACTCCTGCAGCGTCCTGCTGTGTGTTACCTGTCCTTCTCCCTCTTGATATTTTTGCTCTTGCTCTGTCCCTCTGTCCTGCTGCCTGGAAGTAATTTTTTCTTCTCTGCATTTCTGTTCTTCTGACCATGGCTGTTTTTTCATTCTCCACCTCTCTCTCTCCTGCTCGCCAGCCTCGCCTTTCTCTCCCTGACGTTCTTTCCTCTTCCCAGTCCCTCTGCTTTTGTGTATCCTTGCACTCCACTCCCTCTGTCACGCTGTCTTGCTCCCCATCCCTCCCTTTCCTTTCTACCCTTCCGATGTCTGTGTCCCCCAAGCCCGCTTTGTACGTGTCCCTGTCAACACCCTTCTGTCACTCTTCTTCCCTTGCTGCTCTTGCTCTTTTTCTCTCTCTTCCTCTGTGCTGCGGCCCATCGCTGTTTTTAACTCCTCCATCCCTTTGTCCCGCTCCCTGTCCTTGTCAGTTTTGCCCTGTGCTCCAGGCTTTCCTTGTTTTCTGCATCTCTGTCCTTTTCCCTGTACCCTTTTTCTCTCTGCTCCTCAGTCCTTCTGCCTCGTCTTGTTTTTCTCTTTCTGCCGTCCCTCTCTTTTTGTCTGTGACCCTCTGTGCTCTTCTCCTTCTCCCTCTCAGTTTGCGGTTGTCCTATGTGTCCCCCTCTCTGTCTCTCTCTTCTGCTGTCCTGCTCCCCAGCCCCGTTATTTATTGCTTCACCCCTCGGTCTTGCTCTCAGTCCCTGTTTTCTCTCGTGCTCCGCCTCGCTGCCGTTCTCTCTGTTGCTCTCGTTTGCTGTCTGTCCCAGCGTCCTGCTCCCTGTCGCGCTCTCTGTTTCACAGTCTGGCGTCGTGTCCCTCACCTGTTTTCTCTCTCACTCTGTCCTTCCTCCTGGCTTTTCCTTGTCCCTCTGGCCTCTTACTCGTCACTACTTTTTTCTTCCTTTCTCTACCTCTCTGCCTCTGCCCTGTCGCTTTCTTCCTCTCTCTCTCTGCAATGTTTCTTTCTCCATCTGTGCCCCCCTCCCTGTCCCTTTTCTCTTGTTCTCTCTGTCCTCCATCCTCCCCGTAACTCTTTGTCTGTGTATCTCCATACTGCTGCCTGTCCCTTTGTTTCTCGCTATATGCCCCTGTCCAGCTTGCTGTCCCGTTGTTCTCCTCTGTGCTGAACCGTGGCCTTTTCTATCATCCTGCAGCCCATCACCGATTTTACTTTCTCCACCTCTTTGGCCTGATCTGTGTGTCTCCTGCCCCCGTCCATCTGGCTTGTTCGCTCTACTTGTGTCTCCCTCCAGTGTTCTTTATTCCTCCGATTCAGTTTCTCTCTTGATCCATCAGTTCTGCTGCCCGCTCGTCGTTCTCTGTCTCTCTCTCTTTCCCTCTGTGCTGTTCCTGCGCGTAGCGCGCGAGCAAGCGAGGCTACGTGCCTGGGGATCCTTGTCTCGTAAGAGCTGCGAGACATGGACGTTTTCTCTTAGGTGGGGGACAGCCAAGCGACCGGAGTTACGGAAGAGGAATGGAGGAGAGCAGGAGAGAGAAGCGTCTGAAGCGGCAGAGTCTCCCGGGAGCGCGGAGAGCGAGAGCCGCGGTGAGTGGCGGGCCCTCGGGGCCCTGTCGCCCCTCTTCTGCGTCCCGGGCCCTCCCCTGGATCCTTCTCTCTCCCACGCTGCTCTGATTTTTTTTTTTTTTTTTCTTTTTCCTTTTGTTTTCCTTTCCCTGTACCTCCCGTCTTCTGTCTGTGTTTGTGTTCTGCTCCCTCTCCCTCTTTTTCTCCCTTCAGAATTTCTCTAGCCGGCTCCCTGTCTCTCTTTCTCTGTCCTGCTGGCTGTCCGGTCGTTTCTTGCTGTACCTCCCTGTCCAGCCGGCTCTCTTTTTGCTCTCCCTTTTTGCCTTTCTCTCCTTCTCTGTCCTGCTTCGTGGCCCTTTCTTCTCTTTCTCTCCCTCTCTGTTCTCTAGCCCCTTGCTGGTTTGTTTTGGGGTTTCCCTGCACACACGCCCCCCGCCCCTTTCTTGGTCTCTTTGTCTAGATCTGACCCTTTCTTTGTTTCTCGGTCCCTTTTTTCCTGTTCACTGTCCTTTTTCTCTCTCTGTCTGTGTCCCCTGCGCTCCGTTGCCATCTTTATCTCTCCTTTCTTCTTCATCTCCTCCCCCTGCCCCCGTCTCTCTCTCCCTCTTTCGCGCTCACCGGCCCTACATTTTCGTGCTCCGTCTCTGCAAGGCTCCTCGTCCCTGTATTTCTTGATTTCTCTACCTCTCTGGCGTTTCCTTTCGACCCTTCTTTCTCTCTGAGCTCCTCGGTCTTCTCCCTTGTCTTATTTTCCTCTTCCTAGTGCTCTGCCCTGCTCCCCATCGCTTATTTTCTCTCTCCGTTTCTCTGCCCTGCTCCCCGTCCCTGTCTGTCTTTCTCCGTCCCCCTCTGCTGCTCCACAGCAGAGTTTTTCCTTTCTCCGGCTCTCTGACCCGCTCCCCGCCCACCCAGGTTGACCGTCCCAGGTTTTGTTCTGCGTCTCCATCCTGCCGCTGTCCTCATCTATCCTTTTGTGCCCTTCTCTTTCTGTCTCTTTTCGTGTGTCCCCGCTGCTTTTTTTCCCATCTCTGTCCAGCTCCCTGTCCCTTTCCTTTTTCCTCTTGCTGTCCTTTTGCCCTGCTTCCTCTTGCTGTTTTTTCTGCCTTTCTCTCTCTGCGCCATTCCCTCTCCCATCCTTTCTTTCTCGATCCCCCTGTGCAGCTCGCTGTCCCTTGTTTCCTTTCTCTCTTCCTCGGTATTTTTTTTCTTTCTCCATACCTCTCTCCCGCTGCCCGTCACGGTCGCATTTCTCCCCCCAACGCTGTCCTGCTCTGTCCCTTTTCTCTCTCTCTGTCGTTTTGTCCCGCTCCCTGTGTTTGTTTTTTAATTCCTCCCTCAGGGTCCCTCAGCCCGGTGCTGTTTTTTCCCTTCTCCGCCTCTGTCTCCTGCTGCCCAGCTGAGGCTTTTCCCCCTCCGTCTCTGTCCTGCTCCCCCGTCTCTTACTTGTGCCTGTCTTTCACTTTGTCCTGCCTCCTTGTCCCCTTTTTCTCTCTCAGTATCACCTTGTCCCGCTCCCTGTCCCTGTCTTTCTCTGACAATGTGTCCCGCTCCTTGTCCTTCTCTTTCCCTTTGCTGTTATTCCCCGTCCTTGTTCTGGCCTTTCTTCCTTCTCTTTCTGTCCTGCTGCCCCAGTGCCTCTTTTTCCACCGCTGTCCTGCTCCCTGGCCCTTGTTTCCTCTCGCCGTCCCTCTGTCCTGCTTCCTGTCCCCAGTTTTTCTGTCTCTCTTTCTCGATCCTGCTGCCTGTCCGGTCGTTTCTTGCTGTACCTGCCTGTGCAGCCGGCTCTCCCTTTTTGCCTTTCTCTCCTTCTCTTCCTGCTTCCCGGCCCGTTCTTGTCTTCCTCTCTGTCTGTCCTCTATCCCCTTGCTGGTTTGTGTTGGGGTTCCAACCCTGACCACCCACCCCCTTCTTCGTCTGACCCTTTCTTTGTTTCTTAGTACATTTCTTCCTGTTGCCTGTCCTTTTTCTCTCTCTGTCAGTGTGTCCTGCACTGCGTGGGACGGTGGTGGGAGGCTGAAAAAGGGTGGGAAGCTGGGGGGGCGGAGTGGAGGCTGGAAAGAGGTAGGAGGTTGCAGAGGGGTGGGAAGCTGAATGAAGTAGAGGCCAGCAAAAAGGGAGTTAGGAGGCTATCGAGGGGTGGGAGGCGAGGAGGGGGGAGTAGAGGCCAGGAAAAAAAAGGAGGCCGGAAAGGGGTGGGAGGCTGCAGAGGGGTGGGAGGCCGGGGGCGAGAGTAGAGGCCAGAAAAAAAGGGAGGCCGGAAAGGGGTGGGAGGCTGCAGAGGGGTGGGAGGCCGGGGGCGAGAGTAGAGGCCAGAAAAAAAAGGAGGCCGGGGGGTGCGAGTAGAGGCCAGAAAGGCCCTTTTTTGTGGCTTCTTCCCTGTCTTTATCTCTCTTTCCTGCCTTGTTTACTCCTCTGATTCAAGTTCTCTCTCGATCCGTGTGTTCTGCTTCCCACTCATCATATTCTCTCTTTTTCTCTGTCCTGTTCCTGAGGCTTCTTGTCTAGGAAGCCACGTCTCGTATGAGCTCTAAGACAGCCACATGCATTTTCTCTCAGGTGCAGGAGAGCCAAACGATTGGAGTTGCGGAAGAAGAGGGGAAGAGAGAAGGGGAGAGAAACATCGGAAGTGTCAAAGTCTCCCGGCAGCACCGAGAGTGAGAGCTGCGGTGAGTCGTGGGCCCTCGGGGCCCTGTCACCCCTCTTGTGCATCCTGGGCCCTCCCCGGCTCCCTCTCTTTCCCCCACTGCTACGATTATTTTTTTTTTCTGCTCTTGTGTACCTTCTTTCTCCATCTGTCTCTGACTTGTCCCCATCTTTTAGGTCCTCCCTCTTTCTGCCCTGCAGCCCGTGGCATTTTTTTCCTTCTTCCCCTCTTGCTGTTCAGCTCCCGGTTACTAGTTTTGCTTTCCTCCTACTCTGTAGCCTGTCAGTACTTTTGCTGTCTTTGGTGCTCTCTGTCTGGCTCCTCGTCCCTTGATTCGAGGCCTTCCTTCTCGGCTCCGTAGCACGTCACAGATCTACTGCTTTCTCCATGTCTATTCTATTCTATTTCCTCATCTCTCTTTGTCCAGGTCCCTGCCGCTATTCTTTTTTCCTCTGTCATGCTGCAGGGTTTTTTTTTGCATCTCCTTCCTGCTCCCCGTTCTTCATTTTTGGTCTGTGTCCTGCTCCCTCTTCTTCTTTCTGCTGCCGCTCTTGCTCTCTTGCTGCTGCTTCTTTCTCCGTCTCTGTGGGACTGCCTGTCCCCGTCCTTCTCTCGCCGTCCCTTTCCCTGCTTGGTGCTTTCTCGTTCCACCGCCGCTGTCCAGCCACCTGTCACTTTTCTCCTCTCTTGTAGTGGCCTGCACCCTGCTCCTCATTTTTGGCAGCCTCTGCCGAGCAGCGCGTCGCTCCGGGAGGGGACGGACGGACTGTTCGCCGCTGGATCAACGGGCGCAGCTGCGGGAAGGAGTGCCGAGGTGTCGGAGGGGCAGAGGGAGCGTCGGGGGCCCCGACCCCGGAGCAGAGCGGCTCCCGGGACTGGCTGGGTGCGTGACTGAGTAAAGACCTGCGGTCCCTTTTGCCCTGGCGGCTGCGTTTGTGCTTGGTTTGCACGGGACGAGGGGCTGCGCCAGAGGCCAGGGGAGGAGGGGACGGGCTGTGGGGCTGGGGCGACGGCCCCCTGTTCCTGCCGGGGTCCAGCCGTGGGCCGGGGCCGGGGGAGCCCCAGGTGCGGGCAGCGGGGCTGATGGCGACGGCCGCTCCCTGTGCCGGTGGAGGGCCCGGTGCTGCCGTGGCGCGGGTGGCCGTGGAGGGGCCGGTACGATCGCTGCTGCCACCCGGTGAGCAAAGTTCGGTACTGCGGCTCGGGCGGCGCCAATGCGCGGTGGCGCCGTGTCCAAGGGCTCGCTGCTGCCACCAGGTGAGCAAAGTTCGGTACTGCGGCTCGGGCGGCGCCAATGCGCGGTGGCGCCGTGTCCAAGAGCTCGCTGCTGCCACCCGGTGAGCAAAGTTCGGTACTGCCGCTCGAGTGGCGCAGGTGCTTTGCGCGCTGGGAGGAGCCGTGCCCTGTGTGTCCGGCGCTGCAATAAGGAACGCCTGCCTGCTTGCTGAAGTGCCCAAAGGGCTTCAGAGAGTCTTTGTGTTTGCCCAATGACGGCATCGTGGGCTCCAGCCGTGGGCCGGGGCCGGAAGAGCCCCAGGTGCGGGCAGCGGGGCTGATGGCGACGGCCCCTCCCTGTGCCGGTAGAGGGCCCGGTGCTGCCGTGCCGGGCCCGATGCGAGCCGAAGGAGGAGCGGAGCCATAGCCGGGTTGCGGCTGCAGCGAGGGAGAAGGTGAGCGCGGGGTATGGGGGGGGGTTGGATGGAGCGGCGGGTCCCGGGGAAAAGCCCCCGGGAGGGCGGGGTCCGTGTCGAGGGCAAGGAGCGGCGGGGGTGCGGCGCCGTGTCGGAGCCGCGAGTCGGGGTCTGCTCGGAGCCGGAGCCGGCGCTGGGCGCCGCCCCCGCCCCCGCTGGCGCCGCCCCCGCCCCCGCTGGCGCCGCCCCCGCCCCCGCTGGCGCCGCCCCCGCCCCCGCTGGCGCCGCCCCCGCCCCCGCTGGCGCCGCCCCCGCCCCCGCTGGCGCCGCCCCCGCCCCCGCTGGCGCCGCCCCCGCCCCCGCTGGCGCCGCCCCCGCCCCCGCTGGCGCCGCCCCCGCCCCCGCTGGCGCCGCCCCCGCCCCCGCTGGCGCCGCCCCCGCCCCCGCTGGCGCCGCCCCCGCCCCCGCTGGCGCCGCCCCCGCCCCCGCTGGCGCCGCCCCCGCCCCCGCTGGCGCCGCCCCCGCCCCCGCTGGCGCCGCCCCCGCCCCCGCCGCCCCCTGGCCGCAACGCGGTACTGCAGCCCGGCGTTCGGCTCAGAGTGTGGCCCCTCCGGCGCGCCGTCGGCGCATGCGCGGTGCGGCGGAGCAGCATGGCGGCGGCCTGGTGTCCGGTGCCGGGGCGGCGGGGGAGCAGAGAGGCCAGCGGTGAGGCGCGGGCTCCCCTCTGGCGGGTGCGGGGGTGCGTGGTGGCTGCTCGAGGGTGGTGGGACGGGAAGCTTGGAGCCGGCCGCTGCGGCAGGCTGCAGGAGGCGAGCCGGGTGCGGGCAGCCCCGGGGCCAGAGGCGGGAGGTGACGGAAGGGAATGGGAGAAGGAGGCGGGCACCCCCCCCCCCCCCAAGTCGGCAGTGCTCCCCCGGCCCCGCTCGCCCCGCGCAGCCGCCCCCAGCTGCAGCACGTCCCCTGAAGCCTGTGTCCCGGAGCGCCCGGCCTCCCCCAAGGCCCGTGGTGCGGGCTGCCTCGGCCTCCCTGAACGCGGTCGCCGCTGCTTGTTTATGTGTGGCAGGGGCTGCGCTGAGTTCGCGTTTGTCCGTTCGTGCCCTGGGGATGCCGTTGGCTGCGCCCGCTCCGGGCTTTTGTGGGCTGCGTGTGCCGGGCCTCGCTGTGCTGGCGGCGTGGGGGCGAAAAGGGAGAGGCGGAGCGCTGAGTGGCTGCGGACAGGAGGTGGCGCGGCTGAAGCTGGAGAGTCCCGAGAAGGCTGAAGAAGAAGAAGAAATGGAAGGCCAGCTGGCTGGCAGCTGCCTGGCGCTGCGGGTGAGGAAGGCTCCGTCTTGGTAGCCCGCAGCAGGCCAGGCCGCCAGCGTGCCCCGCAGGGTCTGTATGTGTCACCAGCAGCAGCATGGTCCGGTTGTGGAGCGCGCGAGTGTGGCTGCGTGCGTAGGGAGCCTTGTCTCGTAAGAGCTGCGAGACATGGACGTTTTCTCTTAGGTGGGGGACAGCCAAGCGACCGGAGTTACGGAAGAGGAATGGAGGAGAGCAGGACGGAGAAGCGTCTGAAGCGGCAGAGTCTCCCGGGAGCGCGGAGAGCGAGAGCTGCGGTGAGTGGCGGGCCCTCGGGGCCCTGTCGCCCCTCTTCTGCGTCCCGAGCTGTCCCCTGGATCCTTCTCTCTCCCACGCTGCTGTGATTTTTTTTTTTTTTTCTTTTTCCTTTTGTTTTCCTTTCCCTGTACCTCCCGTCTTCTGTCTGTGTTTGTGTTCTGCTCCCTCTCCCTCTTTTTCTCCCTTCAGAATTTCTCTAGCCGGCTCCCTGTCTCTATTTGTCTGTCCTGCTGGCTGTCCGGTCGTTTCTTGCTGTACCTCCCTGTCCAGCCGGCTCTCTTTTTGCTCTCCCTTTTTGCCTTTCTCTCCTTCTCTGTCCTGCTTCATGGCCCTTTCTTCTCTTTCTCTCCCTCTCTGTTCTCTAGCCCCTTGCTGGTTTGTTTTGGGGTTTCCCTGCACACACGCCCCCCGCCCCTTTCTTGGTCTCTTTGTCTAGATCTGACCCTTTCTTTGTTTCTCGGTCCCTTTTTTCCTGTTCACTGTCCTTTTTCTCTCTCTGTCTGTGTCCCCTGCGCTCCGTTGCCATCTTTATCTCTCCTTTCTTCTTCATCTCCTCCCCCTGCCCCCGTCTCTCTCTCCCTCTTTCGCGCTCACCGGCCCTACATTTTCGTGCTCCGTCTCTGCAAGGCTCCTCGTCCCTGTATTTCTTGATTTCTCTACCTCTCTGGCGTTTCCTTTCGACCCTTCTTTCTCTCTGAGCTCCTCGGTCTTCTCCCTTGTCTTATTTTCCTCTTCCTAGTGCTCTGCCCTGCTCCCCATCGCTTATTTTCTCTCTCCGTTTCTCTGCCCTGCTCCCCGTCCCTCTCTCTCTTTCTCCGTCCCCCTCTGCTGCTCCACAGCAGTGTTTTTCCTTTCTCCAGCGCTCTATCCTGCTCCCCACCCCCCTCCCCCCTTTTTCTCTCTGTCATTCTTCCTGCTTCCCTGGACCTCTCTCTCTGCAATCTCGAGTCCTACTCCCTGTTTGTATCCCACTGTCCTGGTCCCCATCCCTCTCTTTGCCTCTCTATCCCTTTGTCCCTGTTTTTTCTTTCTCCGTCTCTCTGCCCTGCTGCCTAGTTCTGTCCGGTTCCCTTTCTGTTTGCTGGGTTGTTTTTTTTTTTCTCTCTTCATTCTTCTGCTTTGCTCTGTGTTCCCTCCCTCTCACTCCTGCAGCGTCCTGCTGTGTGTTACCTGTCCTTCTCCCTCTTGATATTTTTGCTCTTGCTCTGTCCCTCTGTCCTGCTGCCTGGAAGTAATTTTTTCTTCTCTGCATTTCTGTTCTTCTGACCATGGCTGTTTTTTCATTCTCCACCTCTCTCTCTCCTGCTCGCCAGCCTCGCCTTTCTCTCCCTGACGTTCTTTCCTCTTCCCAGTCCCTCTGCTTTTGTGTATCCTTGCACTCCACTCCCTCTGTCACGCTGTCTTGCTCCCCATCCCTCCCTTTCCTTTCTACCCTTCCGATGTCTGTGTCCCCCAAGCCCGCTTTGTACGTGTCCCTGTCAACACCCTTCTGTCACTCTTCTTCCCTTGCTGCTCTTGCTCTTTTTCTCTCTCTTCCTCTGTGCTGCGGCCCATCGCTGTTTTTAACTCCTCCATCCCTTTGTCCCGCTCCCTGTCCTTGTCAGTTTTGCCC
Organism: Opisthocomus hoazin; assembly: GCF_030867145.1. Lineage (NCBI taxonomy): Eukaryota > Metazoa > Chordata > Aves > Opisthocomiformes > Opisthocomidae > Opisthocomus > Opisthocomus hoazin. The sequence goes on from NW_027448749.1 coordinate 156,136, forward strand.
TGTGCTCCAGGCTTTCCTTGTTTTCTGCATCTCTGTCCTTTTCCCTGTACCCTTTTTCTCTCTGCTCCTCAGTCCTTCTGCCTCGTCTTGTTTTTCTCTTTCTGCCGTCCCTCTCTTTTTGTCTGTGACCCTCTGTGCTCTTCTCCTTCTCCCTCTCAGTTTGCGGTTGTCCTATGTGTCCCCCTCTCTGTCTCTCTCTTCTGCTGTCCTGCTCCCCAGCCCCGTTATTTATTGCTTCACCCCTCGGTCTTGCTCTCAGTCCCTGTTTTCTCTCGTGCTCCGCCTCGCTGCCGTTCTCTCTGTTGCTCTCGTTTGCTGTCTGTCCCAGCGTCCTGCTCCCTGTCGCGCTCTCTGTTTCACAGTCTGGCGTCGTGTCCCTCACCTGTTTTCTCTCTCACTCTGTCCTTCCTCCTGGCTTTTCCTTGTCCCTCTGGCCTCTTACTCGTCGCTACTTTTTTCTTCCTTTCTCTACCTCTCTGCCTCTGCCCTGTCGCTTTCTTCCTCTCTCTCTCTGCAATGTTTCTTTCTCCATCTGTGCCCCCCTCCCTGTCCCTTTTCTCTTGTTCTCTCTGTCCTCCATCCTCCCCGTAACTCTTTGTCTGTGTATCTCCATACTGCTGCCTGTCCCTTTGTTTCTCGCTATATGCCCCTGTCCAGCTTGCTGTCCCGTTGTTCTCCTCTGTGCTGAACCGTGGCCTTTTCTATCATCCTGCAGCCCGTCACCGATTTTACTTTCTCCACCTCTTTGGCCTGATCTGTGTGTCTCCTGCCCCCGTCCATCTGGCTTGTTCGCTCTACTTGTGTCTCCCTCCAGTGTTCTTTATTCCTCCGATTCAGTTTCTCTCTTGATCCATCAGTTCTGCTGCCCGCTCGTCGTTCTCTGTCTCTCTCTCTTTCCCTCTGTGCTGTTCCTGCGCGTAGCGCGCGAGCAAGCGAGGCTACGTGCCTGGGGATCCTTGTCTCGTAAGAGCTGCGAGACATGGACGTTTTCTCTTAGGTGGGGGACAGCCAAGCGACCGGAGTTACGGAAGAGGAATGGAGGAGAGCAGGAGAGAGAAGCGTCTGAAGCGGCAGAGTCTCCCGGGAGCGCGGAGAGCGAGAGCCGCGGTGAGTGGCGGGCCCTCGGGGCCCTGTCGCCCCTCTTCTGCGTCCCGGGCCCTCCCCTGGATCCTTCTCTCTCCCACGCTGCTCTGATTTTTTTTTTTTTTTTTCTTTTTCCTTTTGTTTTCCTTTCCCTGTACCTCCCGTCTTCTGTCTGTGTGTGTGTTCTGCTCCCTCTCCCTCTTTTTCTCCCTTCAGAATTTCTCTAGCCGGCTCCCTGTCTCTATTTGTCTGTCCTGCTGGCTGTCCGGTCGTTTCTTGCTGTACCTCCCTGTCCAGCCGGCTCTCTTTTTGCTCTCCCTTTTTGCCTTTCTCTCCTTCTCTGTCCTGCTTCGTGGCCCTTTCTTCTCTTTCTCTCCCTCTCTGTTCTCTAGCCCCTTGCTGGTTTGTTTTGGGGTTTCCCTGCACACACGCCCCCCGCCCCTTTCTTGGTCTCTTTGTCTAGATCTGACCCTTTCTTTGTTTCTCGGTCCCTTTTTTCCTGTTCACTGTCCTTTTTCTCTCTCTGTCTGTGTCCCCTGCGCTCCGTTGCCATCTTTATCTCTCCTTTCTTCTTCATCTCCTCCCCCTGCCCCCGTCTCTCTCTCCCTCTTTCGCGCTCACCGGCCCTACATTTTCGTGCTCCGTCTCTGCAAGGCTCCTCGTCCCTGTATTTCTTGATTTCTCTACCTCTCTGGCGTTTCCTTTCGACCCTTCTTTCTCTCTGAGCTCCTCGGTCTTCTCCCTTGTCTTATTTTCCTCTTCCTAGTGCTCTGCCCTGCTCCCCATCGCTTATTTTCTCTCTCCGTTTCTCTGCCCTGCTCCCCGTCCCTGTCTGTCTTTCTCCGTCCCCCTCTGCTGCTCCACAGCAGAGTTTTTCCTTTCTCCGGCTCTCTGACCCGCTCCCCGCCCACCCAGGTTGACCGTCCCAGGTTTTGTTCTGCGTCTCCATCCTGCCGCTGTCCTCATCTATCCTTTTGTGCCCTTCTCTTTCTGTCTCTTTTCGTGTGTCCCCGCTGCTTTTTTTCCCATCTCTGTCCAGCTCCCTGTCCCTTTCCTTTTTCCTCTTGCTGTCCTTTTGCCCTGCTTCCTCTTGCTGTTTTTTCTGCCTTTCTCTCTCTGCGCCATTCCCTCTCCCATCCTTTCTTTCTCGATCCCCCTGTGCAGCTCGCTGTCCCTTGTTTCCTTTCTCTCTTCCTCGGTATTTTTTTTCTTTCTCCATACCTCTCTCCCGCTGCCCGTCACGGTCGCATTTCTCCCCCCAACGCTGTCCTGCTCTGTCCCTTTTCTCTCTCTCTGTCGTTTTGTCCCGCTCCCTGTGTTTGTTTTTTAATTCCTCCCTCAGGGTCCCTCAGCCCGGTGCTGTTTTTTCCCTTCTCCGCCTCTGTCTCCTGCTGCCCAGCTGAGGCTTTTCCCCCTCCGTCTCTGTCCTGCTCCCCCGTCTCTTACTTGTGCCTGTCTTTCACTTTGTCCTGCCTCCTTGTCCCCTTTTTCTCTCTCAGTATCACCTTGTCCCGCTCCCTGTCCCTGTCTTTCTCTGACAATGTGTCCCGCTCCTTGTCCTTCTCTTTCCCTTTGCTGTTATTCCCCGTCCTTGTTCTGGCCTTTCTTCCTTCTCTTTCTGTCCTGCTGCCCCAGTGCCTCTTTTTCCACCGCTGTCCTGCTCCCTGGCCCTTGTTTCCTCTCGCCGTCCCTCTGTCCTGCTTCCTGTCCCCAGTTTTTCTGTCTCTCTTTCTCGATCCTGCTGCCTGTCCGGTCGTTTCTTGCTGTACCTGCCTGTGCAGCCGGCTCTCCCTTTTTGCCTTTCTCTCCTTCTCTTCCTGCTTCCCGGCCCGTTCTTGTCTTCCTCTCTGTCTGTCCTCTATCCCCTTGCTGGTTTGTGTTGGGGTTCCAACCCTGACCACCCACCCCCTTCTTCGTCTGACCCTTTCTTTGTTTCTTAGTACATTTCTTCCTGTTGCCTGTCCTTTTTCTCTCTCTGTCAGTGTGTCCTGCACTGCGTGGGACGGTGGTGGGAGGCTGAAAAAGGGTGGGAAGCTGGGGGGGCGGAGTGGAGGCTGGAAAGAGGTAGGAGGTTGCAGAGGGGTGGGAAGCTGAATGAAGTAGAGGCCAGCAAAAAGGGAGTTAGGAGGCTATCGAGGGGTGGGAGGCGAGGAGGGGGGAGTAGAGGCCAGGAAAAAAAAGGAGGCCGGAAAGGGGTGGGAGGCTGCAGAGGGGTGGGAGGCCGGGGGCGAGAGTAGAGGCCAGAAAAAAAGGGAGGCCGGAAAGGGGTGGGAGGCTGCAGAGGGGTGGGAGGCCGGGGGCGAGAGTAGAGGCCAGAAAAAAAAGGAGGCCGGGGGGTGCGAGTAGAGGCCAGAAAGGCCCTTTTTTGTGGCTTCTTCCCTGTCTTTATCTCTCTTTCCTGCCTTGTTTACTCCTCTGATTCAAGTTCTCTCTCGATCCGTGTGTTCTGCTTCCCACTCATCATATTCTCTCTTTTTCTCTGTCCTGTTCCTGAGGCTTCTTGTCTAGGAAGCCACGTCTCGTATGAGCTCTAAGACAGCCACATGCATTTTCTCTCAGGTGCAGGAGAGCCAAACGATTGGAGTTGCGGAAGAAGAGGGGAAGAGAGAAGGGGAGAGAAACATCTGAAGTGTCAAAGTCTCCCGGCAGCACCGAGAGTGAGAGCTGCGGTGAGTCGTGGGCCCTCGGGGCCCTGTCACCCCTCTTGTGCATCCTGGGCCCTCCCCGGCTCCCTCTCTTTCCCCCACTGCTACGATTATTTTTTTTTTCTGCTCTTGTGTACCTTCTTTCTCCATCTGTCTCTGACTTGTCCCCATCTTTTAGGTCCTCCCTCTTTCTGCCCTGCAGCCCGTGGCATTTTTTTCCTTCTTCCCCTCTTGCTGTTCAGCTCCCGGTTACTAGTTTTGCTTTCCTCCTACTCTGTAGCCTGTCAGTACTTTTGCTGTCTTTGGTGCTCTCTGTCTGGCTCCTCGTCCCTTGATTCGAGGCCTTCCTTCTCGGCTCCGTAGCACGTCACAGATCTACTGCTTTCTCCATGTCTATTCTATTCTATTTCCTCATCTCTCTTTGTCCAGGTCCCTGCCGCTATTCTTTTTTCCTCTGTCATGCTGCAGGGTTTTTTTTTGCATCTCCTTCCTGCTCCCCGTTCTTCACTTTCGGTCTGTGTCCTGCTCCCTCTTCTTCTTTCTGCTGCCGCTCTTGCTCTCTTGCTGCTGCTTCTTTCTCCGTCTCTGTGGGACTGCCTGTCCCCGTCCTTCTCTCGCCGTCCCTTTCCCTGCTTGGTGCTTTCTCGTTCCACCGCCGCTGTCCAGCCACCTGTCACTTTTCTCCTCTCTTGTAGTGGCCTGCACCCTGCTCCTCATTTTTGGCAGCCTCTGCCGAGCAGCGCGTCGCTCCGGGAGGGGACGGACGGACTGTTCGCCGCTGGATCAACGGGCGCAGCTGCGGGAAGGAGTGCCGAGGTGTCGGAGGGGCAGAGGGAGCGTCGGGGGCCCCGACCCCGGAGCAGAGCGGCTCCCGGGACTGGCTGGGTGCGTGACTGAGTAAAGACCTGCGGTCCCTTTTGCCCTGGCGGCTGCGTTTGTGCTTGGTTTGCACGGGACGAGGGGCTGCGCCAGAGGCCAGGGGAGGAGGGGACGGGCTGTGGGGCTGGGGCGACGGCCCCCTGTTCCTGCCGGGGTCCAGCCGTGGGCCGGGGCCGGGGGAGCCCCAGGTGCGGGCAGCGGGGCTGATGGCGACGGCCGCTCCCTGTGCCGGTGGAGGGCCCGGTGCTGCCGTGGCGCGGGTGGCCGTGGAGGGGCCGGTACGATCGCTGCTGCCACCCGGTGAGCAAAGTTCGGTACTGCGGCTCGGGCGGCGCCAATGCGCGGTGGCGCCGTGTCCAAGGGCTCGCTGCTGCCACCAGGTGAGCAAAGTTCGGTACTGCGGCTCGGGCGGCGCCAATGCGCGGTGGCGCCGTGTCCAAGAGCTCGCTGCTGCCACCCGGTGAGCAAAGTTCGGTACTGCCGCTCGAGTGGCGCAGGTGCTTTGCGCGCTGGGAGGAGCCGTGCCCTGTGTGTCCGGCGCTGCAATAAGGAACGCCTGCCTGCTTGCTGAAGTGCCCAAAGGGCTTCAGAGAGTCTTTGTGTTTGCCCAATGACGGCATCGTGGGCTCCAGCCGTGGGCCGGGGCCGGAAGAGCCCCAGGTGCGGGCAGCGGGGCTGATGGCGACGGCCCCTCCCTGTGCCGGTAGAGGGCCCGGTGCTGCCGTGCCGGGCCCGATGCGAGCCGAAGGAGGAGCGGAGCCATAGCCGGGTTGCGGCTGCAGCGAGGGAGAAGGTGAGCGCGGGGTATGGGGGGGGGTTGGATGGAGCGGCGGGTCCCGGGGAAAAGCCCCCGGGAGGGCGGGGTCCGTGTCGAGGGCAAGGAGCGGCGGGGGTGCGGCGCCGTGTCGGAGCCGCGAGTCGGGGTCTGCTCGGAGCCGGAGCCGGCGCTGGGCGCCGCCCCCGCCCCCGCTGGCGCCGCCCCCGCCCCCGCTGGCGCCGCCCCCGCCCCCGCTGGCGCCGCCCCCGCCCCCGCTGGCGCCGCCCCCGCCCCCGCTGGCGCCGCCCCCGCCCCCGCTGGCGCCGCCCCCGCCCCCGCTGGCGCCGCCCCCGCCCCCGCTGGCGCCGCCCCCGCCCCCGCTGGCGCCGCCCCCGCCCCCGCTGGCGCCGCCCCCGCCCCCGCTGGCGCCGCCCCCGCCCCCGCTGGCGCCGCCCCCGCCCCCGCTGGCGCCGCCCCCGCCCCCGCTGGCGCCGCCCCCGCCCCCGCTGGCGCCGCCCCCGCCCCCGCTGGCGCCGCCCCCGCCCCCGCTGGCGCCGCCCCCGCCCCCGCCGCCCCCTGGCCGCAACGCGGTACTGCAGCCCGGCGTTCGGCTCAGAGTGTGGCCCCTCCGGCGCGCCGTCGGCGCATGCGCGGTGCGGCGGAGCAGCATGGCGGCGGCCTGGTGTCCGGTGCCGGGGCGGCGGGGGAGCAGAGAGGCCAGCGGTGAGGCGCGGGCTCCCCTCTGGCGGGTGCGGGGGTGCGTGGTGGCTGCTCGAGGGTGGTGGGACGGGAAGCTTGGAGCCGGCCGCTGCGGCAGGCTGCAGGAGGCGAGCCGGGTGCGGGCAGCCCCGGGGCCAGAGGCGGGAGGTGACGGAAGGGAATGGGAGAAGGAGGCGGGCACCCCCCCCCCCCCCCCCCCCCAAGTCGGCAGTGCTCCCCCGGCCCCGCTCGCCCCGCGCAGCCGCCCCCAGCTGCAGCACGTCCCCTGAAGCCTGTGTCCCGGAGCGCCCGGCCTCCCCCAAGGCCCGTGGTGCGGGCTGCCTCGGCCTCCCTGAACGCGGTCGCCGCTGCTTGTTTATGTGTGGCAGGGGCTGCGCTGAGGACGCGTTTGTCCGTTCGTGCCCTGGGGATGCCGTTGGCTGCGCCCGCTCCAGGCTTGTGTGGGCTGCGTGTGCCGGGCCTCGCTGTGCTGGCGGCGTGGGGGCGAAAAGGGAGAGGCGGAGCGCTGAGTGGCTGCGGACAGGAGGTGGCGCGGCTGAAGCTGGAGAGTCCCGAGAAGGCTGAAGAAGAAGAAGAAATGGAAGGCCAGCTGGCTGGCAGCTGCCTGGCGCTGCGGGTGAGGAAGGCTCCGTCTTGGTAGCCCGCAGCAGGCCAGGCCGCCAGCGTGCCCCGCAGGGTCTGTATGTGTCACCAGCAGCAGCATGGTCCGGTTGTGGAGCGCGCGAGTGCGGCTGCGTGCGTAGGGAGCCTTGTCTCGTAAGAGCTGCGAGACATGGACGTTTTGTCTTAGGTGGGGGACAGCCAAGCGACCGGAGTTACGGAAGAGGAATGGAGGAGAGCAGGACAGAGAAGCGTCTGAAGCGGCAGAGTCTCCCGGGAGCGCGGAGAGCGAGAGCTGCGGTGAGTGGCGGGCCCTCGGGGCCCTGTCGCCCCTCTTCTGCGTCCCGAGCTGTCCCCTGGATCCTTCTCTCTCCCACGCTGCTGTGATTTTTTTTTTTTCTTTTTCTTTTTCCTTTTGTTTTCCTTTCCCTGTACCTCCCGTCTTCTGTCTGTGTTTGTGTTCTGCTCCCTCTCCCTCTTTTTCTCCCTTCAGAATTTCTCTAGCCGGCTCCCTGTCTCTATTTGTCTGTCCTGCTGGCTGTCCGGTCGTTTCTTGCTGTACCTGCCTGTCCAGCCGGCTCTCTTTTTGCTCTCCCTTTTTGCCTTTCTCTCCTTCTCTGTCCTGCTTCGTGGCCCTTTCTTCTCTTTCTCTCCCTCTCTGTTCTCTAGCCCCTTGCTGGTTTGTTTTGGGGTTTCCCTGCACACACGCCCCCCGCCCCTTTCTTGGTCTCTTTGTCTAGATCTGACCCTTTCTTTGTTTCTCGGTCCCTTTTTTCCTGTTCACTGTCCTTTTTCTCTCTCTGTCTGTGTCCCCTGCGCTCCGTTGCCATCTTTATCTCTCCTTTCTTCTTCATCTCCTCCCCCTGCCCCCGTCTCTCTCTCCCTCTTTCGCGCTCACCGGCCCTACATTTTCGTGCTCCGTCTCTGCAAGGCTCCTCGTCCCTGTATTTCTTGATTTCTCTACCTCTCTGGCGTTTCCTTTCGACCCTTCTTTCTCTCTGAGCTTCTCGGTCTTGTCCCTTGTCTTATTTTCCTCTTCCTAGTGCTCTGCCCTGCTCCCCATCGCTTATTTTCTCTCTCCGTTTCTCTGCCCTGCTCCCCGTCCCTGTCTGTCTTTCTCCGTCCCCCTCTGCTGCTCCACAGCAGTGTTTTTCCTTTCTCCAGCGCTCTGACCTGCTCCCCACCCCCCTCCCCCCTTTTTCTCTATGTCATTCTTCCTGCTTCCCTGGACCTCTCTCTCTGCAATCTCGAGTCCTACTCCCTGTTTGTATCCCACTGTCCTGGTCCCCATCCCTCTCTTTGCCTCTCTATCCCTTTGTCCCTGTTTTTTCTTTCTCCGTCTCTCTGCCCTGCTGCCTAGTTCTGTCCGGTTCCCTTTCTGTTTGCTGGGTTGTTTTTTTTTTTCTCTCTTCATTCTTCTGCTTTGCTCTGTGTTCCCTCCCTCTCACTCCTGCAGCGTCCTGCTGTGTGTTACCTGTCCTTCTCCCTCTTGATATTTTTGCTCTTGCTCTGTCCCTCTGTCCTGCTGCCTGGAAGTAATTTTTTCTTCTCTGCATTTCTGTTCTTCTGACCATGGCTGTTTTTTCATTCTCCACCTCTCTCTCTCCTGCTCGCCAGCCTCGCCTTTCTCTCCCTGACGTTCTTTCCTCTTCCCAGTCCCTCTGCTTTTGTGTATCCTTGCACTCCACTCCCTCTGTCACGCTGTCTTGCTCCCCATCCCTCCCTTTCCTTTCTACCCTTCCGATGTCTGTGTCCCCCAAGCCCGCTTTGTACGTGTCCCTGTCAACACCCTTCTGTCACTCTTCTTCCCTTGCTGCTCTTGCTCTTTTTCTCTCTCTTCCTCTGTGCTGCGGCCCATCGCTGTTTTTAACTCCTCCATCCCTTTGTCCCGCTCCCTGTCCTTGTCAGTTTTGCCCTGTGCTCCAGGCTTTCCTTGTTTTCTGCATCTCTGTCCTTTTCCCTGGACCCTTTTTCTCTCTGCTCCTCAGTCCTTCTGCCTCGTCTTGTTTTTCTCTTTCTGCCGTCCCTCTCTTTTTGTCTGTGACCCTCTGTGCTCTTCTCCTTCTCCCTCTCAGTTTGCGGTTGTCCTATGTGTCCCCCTCTCTGTCTCTCTCTTCTGCTGTCCTGCTCCCCAGCCCCGTTATTTATTGCTTCACCCCTCGGTCTTGCTCTCAGTCCCTGTTTTCTCTCGTGCTCCGCCTCGCTGCCGTTCTCTCTGTTGCTTTCGTTTGCTGTCTGTCCCAGCGTCCTGCTCCCTGTCGCGCTCTCTGTTTCACAGTCTGGCGTCGTGTCCCTCACCTGTTTTCTCTCTCACTCTGTCCTTCCTCCTGGCTTTTCCTTGTCCCTCTGGCCTCTTACTCGTCGCTACTTTTTTCTTCCTTTCTCTACCTCTCTGCCTCTGCCCTGTCGCTTTCTTCCTCTCTCTCTCTGCAATGTTTCTTTCTCCATCTGTGCCCCCCTCCCTGTCCCTTTTCTCTTGTTCTCTCTGTCCTCCATCCTCCCCGTAACTCTTTGTCTGTGTATCTCCATACTGCTGCCTGTCCCTTTGTTTCTCGCTATATGCCCCTGTCCAGCTTGCTGTCCCGTTGTTCTCCTCTGTGCTGAACCGTGGCCTTTTCTATCATCCTGCAGCCCGTCACCGATTTTACTTTCTCCACCTCTTTGGCCTGATCTGTGTGTCTCCTGCCCCCGTCCATCTGGCTTGTTCGCTCTACTTGTGTCTCCCTCCAGTGTTCTTTATTCCTCCGATTCAGTTTCTCTCTTGATCCATCAGTTCTGCTGCCCGCTCGTCGTTCTCTGTCTCTCTCTCTTTCCCTCTGTGCTGTTCCTGCGCGTAGCGCGCGAGCAAGCGAGGCTACGTGCCTGGGGATCCTTGTCTCGTAAGAGCTGCGAGACATGGACGTTTTCTCTTAGGTGGGGGACAGCCAAGCGACCGGAGTTACGGAAGAGGAATGGAGGAGAGCAGGAGAGAGAAGCGTCTGAAGCGGCAGAGTCTCCCGGGAGCGCGGAGAGCGAGAGCTGCGGTGAGTGGCGGGCCCTCGGGGCCCTGTCGCCCCTCTTCTGCGTCCCGAGCTGTCCCCTGGATCCTTCTCTCTCCCACGCTGCTGTGATTTTTTTTTTTTTTTCTTTTTCCTTTTGTTTTCCTTTCCCTGTACCTCCCGTCTTCTGTCTGTGTTTGTGTTCTGCTCCCTCTCCCTCTTTTTCTCCCTTCAGAATTTCTCTAGCCGGCTCCCTGTCTCTATTTGTCTGTCCTGCTGGCTGTCCGGTCGTTTCTTGCTGTACCTCCCTGTCCAGCCGGCTCTCTTTTTGCTCTCCCTTTTTGCCTTTCTCTCCTTCTCTGTCCTGCTTCGTGGCCCTTTCTTCTCTTTCTCTCCCTCTCTGTTCTCTAGCCCCTTGCTGGTTTGTTTTGGGGTTTCCCTGCACACACGCCCCCCGCCCCTTTCTTGGTCTCTTTGTCTAGATCTGACCCTTTCTTTGTTTCTCGGTCCCTTTTTTCCTGTTCACTGTCCTTTTTCTCTCTCTGTCTGTGTCCCCTGCTCTCCGTTGCCATCTTTATCTCTCCTTTCTTCTTCATCTCCTCCCCCTGCCCCCGTCTCTCTCTCCCTCTTTCGCGCTCACCGGCCCTACATTTTCGTGCTCCGTCTCTGCAAGGCTCCTCGTCCCTGTATTTCTTGATTTCTCTACCTCTCTGGCGTTTCCTTTCGACCCTTCTTTCTCTCTGAGCTTCTCGGTCTTGTCCCTTGTCTTATTTTCCTCTTCCTAGTGCTCTGCCCTGCTCCCCATCGCTTATTTTCTCTCTCCGTTTCTCTGCCCTGCTCCCCGTCCCTGTCTGTCTTTCTCCGTCCCCCTCTGCTGCTCCACAGCAGAGTTTTTCCTTTCTCCGGCTCTCTGACCCGCTCCCCGCCCACCCATGTTGACCGTCCCAGGTTTTGTTCTGCGTCTCCATCCTGCCGCTGTCCTCATCTATCCTTTTGTGCCCTTCTCTTTCTGTCTCTTTTCGTGTGTCCCCGCTGCTTTTTTTCCCATCTCTGTCCAGCTCCCTGTCCCTTTCCTTTTTCCTCTTGCTGTCCTTTTGCCCTGCTTCCTCTTGCTGTTTTTTCTGCCTTTCTCTCTCTGCGCCATTCCCTCTCCCATCCTTTCTTTCTCGATCCCCCTGTGCAGCTCGCTGTCCCTTGTTTCCTTTCTCTCTTCCTCGGTATTTTTTTTCTTTCTCCATACCTCTCTCCCGCTGCCTGTCACGGTCGCATTTCTCCCCCCAACGCTGTCCTGCTCTGTCCCTTTTCTCTCTCTCTGTCGTTTTGTCCCGCTCCCTGTGTTTGTTTTTTAATTCCTCCCTCAGGGTCCCTCAGCCCGGTGCTGTTTTTTCCCTTCTCCGCCTCTGTCTCCTGCTGCCCAGCTGAGGCTTTTCCCCCTCCGTCTCTGTCCTGCTCCCCCGTCTCTTACTTGTGCCTGTCTTTCACTTTGTCCTGCCTCCTTGTCCCCTTTTTCTCTCTCAGTATCACCTTGTCCCGCTCCCTGTCCCTGTCTTTCTCTGACAATGTGTCCCGCTCCTTGTCCTTCTCTTTCCCTTTGCTGTTATTCCCCGTCCTTGTTCTGGCCTTTCTTCCTTCTCTTTCTGTCCTGCTGCCCCAGTGCCTCTTTTTCCACCGCTGTCCTGCTCCCTGGCCCTTGTTTCCTCTCGCCGTCCCTCTGTCCTGCTTCCTGTCCCCAGTTTTTCTGTCTCTCTTTCTCGATCCTGCTGCCTGTCCGGTCGTTTCTTGCTGTACCTGCCTGTGCAGCCGGCTCTCCCTTTTTGCCTTTCTCTCCTTCTCTTCCTGCTTCCCGGCCCGTTCTTGTCTTCCTCTCTGTCTGTCCTCTATCCCCTTGCTGGTTTGTGTTGGGGTTCCAACCCTGACCACCCACCCCCTTCTTCGTCTGACCCTTTCTTTGTTTCTTAGTACGTTTCTTCCTGTTGCCTGTCCTTTTTCTCTCTCTGTCAGTGTGTCCTGCACTGCGTGGGACGGTGGTGGGAGGCTGAAAAAGGGTGGGAAGCTGGGGGGGCGGAGTGGAGGCTGGAAAGAGGTAGGAGGTTGCAGAGGGGTGGGAAGCTGAATGAAGTAGAGGCCAGCAAAAAGGGAGTTAGGAGGCTATCGAGGGGTGGGAGGCGGGGGGGGGGGGGCGAGGAGGGGGGAGTAGAGGCCAGGAAAAAAAAAGGAGGCCGGAAAGGGGTGGGAGGCTGCAGAGGGGTGGGAGGCCGGGGGCGAGAGTAGAGGCCAGAAAAAAAGGGAGGCCGGAAAGGGGTGGGAGGCTGCAGAGGGGTGGGAGGCTGGGGGCGAGAGTAGAGGCCAGAAAAAAAAGGAGGCCGGGGGGTGCGAGTAGAGGCCAGAAAGGCCCTTTTTTGTGGCTTCTTCCCTGTCTTTATCTCTCTTTCCTGCCTTGTTTACTCCTCTGATTCAAGTTCTCTCTCGATCCGTGTGTTCTGCTTCCCACTCATCATATTCTCTCTTTTTCTCTGTCCTGTTCCTGAGGCTTCTTGTCTAGGAAGCCACGTCTCGTATGAGCTCTAAGACAGCCACATGCATTTTCTCTCAGGTGCAGGAGAGCCAAACGATTGGAGTTGCGGAAGAAGAGGGGAAGAGAGAAGGGGAGAGAAACATCTGAAGTGTCAAAGTCTCCCGGCAGCACCGAGAGTGAGAGCTGCGGTGAGTCGTGGGCCCTCGGGGCCCTGTCACCCCTCTTGTGCATCCTGGGCCCTCCCCGGCTCCCTCTCTTTCCCCCACTGCTACGATTATTTTTTTTTCCTGCTCTTGTGTACCTTCTTTCTCCATCTGTCTCTGACTTGTCCCCATCTTTTAGGTCCTCCCTCTTTCTGCCCTGCAGCCCGTGGCATTTTTTTCCTTCTTCCCCTCTTTCTGTTCAGCTCCCGGTTACTAGTTTTGCTTTCCTCCTACTCTGTAGCCTGTCAGTACTTTTGCTGTCTTTGGTGCTCTCTGTCTGGCTCCTCGTCCCTTGATTCGAGGCCTTCCTTCTCGGCTCCGTAGCACGTCACAGATCTACTGCTTTCTCCATGTCTATTCTATTCTATTTCCTCATCTCTCTTTGTCCAGGTCCCTGCCGCTATTCTTTTTTCCTCTGTCATGCTGCAGGGTTTTTTTTTGCATCTCCTTCCTGCTCCCCGTTCTTCACTTTCGGTCTGTGTCCTGCTCCCTCTTCTTCTTTCTGCTGCCGCTCTTGCTCTCTTGCTGCTGCTTCTTTCTCCGTCTCTGTGGGACTGCCTGTCCCCGTCCTTCTCTCGCCGTCCCTTTCCCTGCTTGGTGCTTTCTCGTTCCACCGCCGCTGTCCAGCCACCTGTCACTTTTCTCCTCTCTTGTAGTGGCCTGCACCCTGCTCCTCATTTTTGGCAGCCTCTGCCGAGCAGCGCGTCGCTCCGGGAGGGGACGGACGGACTGTTCGCCGCTGGATCAACGGGCGCAGCTGCGGGAAGGAGTGCCGAGGTGTCGGAGGGGCAGAGGGAGCGTCGGGGGCCCCGACCCCGGAGCAGAGCGGCTCCCGGGACTGGCTGGGTGCGTGACTGAGTAAAGACCTGCGGTCCCTTTTGCCCTGGCGGCTGCGTTTGTGCTTGGTTTGCACGGGACGAGGGGCTGCGCCAGAGGCCAGGGGAGGAGGGGACGGGCTGTGGGGCTGGGGCGACGGCCCCCTGTTCCTGCCGGGGTCCAGCCGTGGGCCGGGGCCGGGGGAGCCCCAGGTGCGGGCAGCGGGGCTGATGGCGACGGCCGCTCCCTGTGCCGGTGGAGGGCCCGGTGCTGCCGTGGCGCGGGTGGCCGTGGAGGGGCCGGTACGATCGCTGCTGCCACCCGGTGAGCAAAGTTCGGTACTGCGGCTCGGGCGGCGCCAATGCGCGGTGGCGCCGTGTCCAAGGGCTCGCTGCTGCCACCCGGTGAGCAAAGTTCGGTACTGCGGCTCGAGTGGCGCAGGTGCTTTGCGCGCTGGGAGGAGCCGTGCCCTGTGTGTCCGGCGCTGCAATAAGGAACGCCTGCCTGCTTGCTGAAGTGCCCAAAGGGCTTCAGAGAGTCTTTGTGTTTGCCCAATGACGGCATCGTGGGCTCCAGCCGTGGGCCGGGGCCGGAAGAGCCCCAGGTGCGGGCAGCGGGGCTGATGGCGACGGCCCCTCCCTGTGCCGGTAGAGGGCCCGGTGCTGCCGTGCCGGGCCCGATGCGAGCCGAAGGAGGAGCGGAGCCATAGCCGGGTTGCGGCTGCAGGGAGGGAGAAGGTGAGCGCGGGGTATGGGGGGGGGGTTGGATGGAGCGGCGGGTCCCGGGGAAAAGCCCCCGGGAGGGCGGGGTCCGTGTCTAGGGCAAGGAGCGGCGGGGGTGCGGCGCCGTGTCGGAGCCGCGAGTCGGGGTCTGCTCGGAGCCGGAGCCGGCGCTGGGCGCCGCCCCCGCCCCCGCTGGCGCCGCCCCCGCCCCCGCTGGCGCCGCCCCCGCCCCCGCTGGCGCCGCCCCCGCCCCCGCTGGCGCCGCCCCCGCCCCCGCTGGCGCCGCCCCCGCCCCCGCTGGCGCCGCCCCCGCCCCCGCTGGCGCCGCCCCCGCCCCCGCTGGCGCCGCCCCCGCTGGCGCCGCCCCCGCCCCCGCTGGCGCCGCCCCCGCCCCCGCTGGCACCGCCCCCGCCCCCGCTGGCGCCGCCCCCGCCCCCGCTGGCGCCGCCCCCGCCCCCGCTGGCGCCGCCCCCGCTGGCGCGGCCCCCGCCCCCGCTGGCGCGGCCCCCGCCCCCGCTGGCGCGGCCCCCGCCCCCGCTGGCGCGGCCCCCGCCCCCGCTGGCGCGGCCCCCGCCCCCGCTGGCGCCGCCCCCGCCCCCGCTGGCGCCGCCCCCGCCCCCGCTGGCGCCGCCCCCGCCCCCGCTGGCGCCGCCCCCGCCCCCGCTGGCGCCGCCCCCGCCCCCGCTGGCGCCGCCCCCGCCCCCGCTGGCGCCGCCCCCGCCCCCGCTGGTGCCGCCCCCGCCCCCGCTGGCGCCGCCCCCGCCCCCGCTGGCGCCGCCCCCGCCCCCGCTGGCGCCGCCCTCGCCCCCGCCGCCCCCTGGCCGCAACGCGGTACTGCAGCCCGGCGTTCGGCTCAGAGTGTGGCCCCTCCGGCGCGCCGTCGGCGCGTGGCGCATGCGCGGTGCGGCGGCCTGATGTCCGGTGCCGGGGCGGCGGGGGAGCAGAGAGGCCAGCGGTGAGGCGCGGGCTCTCCTCCAGCGGGTGCGGGGGTGCGTGGTGGCTGCTCGAGGGTGGTGGGACGGGAAGCTTGGAGCCGGCCGCTGCGGCAGGCTGCAGGAGGCGAGCCGGGTGCGGGCAGCCCCGGGGCCAGAGGCGGGAGGTGACGGAAGGGAATGGGAGAAGGAGGCGGGCACCCCCCCCCCCCCCCCAAGTCGGCAGTGCTCCCCCGGCCCCGCTCGCCCCGCGCAGCCGCCCCCAGCTGCAGCACGTCCCCTGAAGCCTGTGTCCCGGAGCGCCCGGCCTCCCCCAAGGCCCGTGGTGCGGGCTGCCTCGGCCTCCCTGAACGCGGTCGCCGCTGCTTGTTTATGTGTGGCAGGGGCTGCGCTGAGGACGCGTTTGTCCGTTCGTGCCCTGGGGATGCCGTTGGCTGCGCCCGCTCCGGGCTTTTGTGGGCTGCGTGTGCCGGGCCTCGCTGTGCTGGCGGCGTCGGGGCGAAAAGGGAGAGGCGGAGCGCTGAGTGGCTGCGGGCAGGAGGTGGCGCGGCTGAAGCTGGAGAGTCCCGAGAAGGCTGAAGAAGAAGAAGAAATGGAAGGCCACCTGGCTGGCAGCTGCCTGGCGCTGCGGGTGAGGAAGGCTCCGTCTTGGTAGCCCGCAGCAGGCCAGGCCGCCAGCGTGCCCCGCAGGGTCTGTATGTGTCACCAGCAGCAGCATGGTCCGGTTGTGGAGCGCGCGAGCGCGGCTGCGTGCGTAGGGAGCCTTGTCTCGTAAGAGCTGCGAGACATGGACGTTTTGTCTTAGGTGGGGGACAGCCAAGCGACCGGAGTTACTGAAGAGGAATGGAGGAGAGCAGGACAGAGAAGCGTCTGAAGCGGCAGAGTCTCCCGGGAGCGCGGAGAGCGAGAGCCGCGGTGAGTGGCGGGCCCTCGGGGCCCTGTCGCCCCTCTTCTGCGTCCCGAGCTGTCCCCTGGATCCTTCTCTCTCCCACGCTGCTGTGATTTTTTTTTTTTTCTTTTTCCTTTTGTTTTCCTTTCCCTGTACCTCCCGTCTTCTGTCTGTGTTTGTGTTCTGCTCACTCTCCCTCTTTTTCTCCCTTCAGAATTTCTCTAGCCGGCTCCCTGTCTCTATTTGTCTGTCCTGCTGGCTGTCCGGTCGTTTCTTGCTGTACCTCCCTGTCCAGCCGGCTCTCTTTTTGCTCTCCCTTTTTGCCTTTCTCTCCTTCTCTGTCCTGCTTCGTGGCCCTTTCTTCTCTTTCTCTCCCTCTCTGTTCTCTAGCCCCTTGCTGGTTTGTTTTGGGGTTTCCCTGCACACACGCCCCCCGCCCCTTTCTTGGTCTCTTTGTCTAGATCTGACCCTTTCTTTGTTTCTCGGTCCCTTTTTTCCTGTTCACTGTCCTTTTTCTCTCTCTGTCTGTGTCCCCTGCGCTCCGTTGCCATCTTTATCTCTCCTTTCTTCTTCATCTCCTCCCCCTGCCCCCGTCTCTCTCTCCCTCTTTCGCGCTCACCGGCCCTACATTTTCGTGCTCCGTCTCTGCAAGGCTCCTCGTCCCTGTATTTCTTGATTTCTCTACCTCTCTGGCGTTTCCTTTCGACCCTTCTTTCTCTCTGAGCTCCTCGGTCTTCTCCCTTGTCTTATTTTCCTCTTCCTAGTGCTCTGCCCTGCTCCCCATCGCTTATTTTCTCTCTCCGTTTCTCTGCCCTGCTCCCCGTCCCTGTCTGTCTTTCTCCGTCCCCCTCTGCTGCTCCACAGCAGAGTTTTTCCTTTCTCCGGCTCTCTGACCCCCTCCCCGCCCACCCAGGTTGACCGTCCCAGGTTTTGTTCTGCGTCTCCATCCTGCCGCTGTCCTCATCTATCCTTTTGTGCCCTTCTCTTTCTGTCTCTTTTCGTGTGTCCCCGCTGCTTTTTTTCCCATCTCTGTCCAGCTCCCTGTCCCTTTCCTTTTTCCTCTTGCTGTCCTTTTGCCCTGCTTCCTCTTGCTGTTTTTTCTGCCTTTCTCTCTCTGCGCCATTCCCTCTCCCATCCTTTCTTTCTCGATCCCCCTGTGCAGCTCGCTGTCCCTTGTTTCCTTTCTCTCTTCCTCGGTATTTTTTTTCTTTCTCCATACCTCTCTCCCGCTGCCCGTCACGGTCGCATTTCTCCCCCCAACGCTGTCCTGCTCTGTCCCTTTTCTCTCTCTCTGTCGTTTTGTCCCGCTCCCTGTGTTTGTTTTTTAATTCCTCCCTCAGGGTCCCTCAGCCCGGTGCTGTTTTTTCCCTTCTCCGCCTCTGTCTCCTGCTGCCCAGCTGAGGCTTTTCCCCCTCCGTCTCTGTCCTGCTCCCCCGTCTCTTACTTGTGCCTGTCTTTCACTTTGTCCTGCCTCCTTGTCCCCTTTTTCTCTCTCAGTATCACCTTGTCCGCTCCCTGTCCCTGTCTTTCTCTGACAATCTGTCCCGCTCCTTGTCCTTCTCTTTCCCTTTGCTGTTATTCCCCGTCCTTGTTCTGGCCTTTCTTCCTTCTCTTTCTGTCCTGCTGCCCCAGTGCCTCTTTTTCCACCGCTGTCCTGCTCCCTGGCCCTTGTTTCCTCTCGCCGTCCCTCTGTCCTGCTTCCTGTCCCCAGTTTTTCTGTCTCTCTTTCTCGATCCTGCTGCCTGTCCGGTCGTTTCTTGCTGTACCTGCCTGTGAAGCCGGCTCTCCCTTTTTGCCTTTCTCTCCTTCTCTTCCTGCTTCCCGGCCGTTCTTGTCTTCCTCTCTGTCTGTCCTCTATCCCCTTGCTGGTTTGTGTTGGGGTTCCAACCCTGACCACCCACCCCCTTCTTCGTCTGACCCTTTCTTTGTTTCTTAGTACGTTTCTTCCTGTTGCCTGTCCTTTTTCTCTCTCTGTCAGTGTGTCCTGCACTGCGTGGGACGGTGGTGGGAGGCTGAAAAAGGGTGGGAAGCTGGGGGGGGCGGAGTGGAGGCTGGAAAGAGGTAGGAGGTTGCAGAGGGGTGGGAAGCTGAATTAAGTAGAGGCCAGCAAAAAGGGAGTTAGGAGGCTATCGAGGGGTGGGAGGCGGGGGGGGGGGGGGGGGGCGAGGAGGGGGGAGTAGAGGCCAGGAAAAAAAAGGAGGCCGGAAAGGGGTGGGAGGCTGCAGAGGGGTGGGAGGCCGGGGGCGAGAGTAGAGGCCAGAAAAAAGGGGAGGCCGGGGGGTGCGAGTAGAGGCCAGAAAGGCCCGTTTTTGTGGCTTCTTCCCTGTCTTTATCTCTCTTTCCTGCCTTGTTTACTCCTCTGATTCAAGTTCTCTCTCGATCCGTGTGTTCTGCTTCCCACTCATCATATTCTCTCTTTTTCTCTGTCCTGTTCCTGAGGCTTCTTGTCTAGGAAGCCACGTCTCGTATGAGCTCTAAGACAGCCACATGCATTTTCTCTCAGGTGGAGGAGAGCCAAACGATTGGAGTTGCGGAAGAAGAAGGGAAGAGAGAAGGGGAGAGAAACATCTGAAGTGTCAAAGTCTCCCGGCAGCACCGAGAGTGAGAGCTGCGGTGAGTCGTGGGCCCTCGGGGCCCTGTCACCCCTCTTGTGCATCCTGGGCCCTCCCCGGCTCCCTCTCTTTCCCCCACTGCTATGATTATTTTTTTTTTCTGCTCTTGTGTACCTTCTTTCTCCATCTGTCTCTGACTTGTCCCCATCTTTTAGGTCCTCCCTCTTTCTGCCCTGCAGCCCGTGGCATTTTTTTCCTTCTTCCCCTCTTTCTGTTCAGCTCCCGGTTACTAGTTTTGCTTTCCTCCTACTCTGTAGCCTGTCAGTACTTTTGCTGTCTTTGGTGCTCTCTGTCTGGCTCCTCGTCCCTTGATTCGAGGCCTTCCTTCTCGGCTCCGTAGCACGTCACAGATCTACTGCTTTCTCCATGTCTATTCTATTCTATTTCCTCATCTCTCTTTGTCCAGGTCCCTGCCGCTATTCTTTTTTCCTCTGTCATGCTGCAGGGTTTTTTTTTGCATCTCCTTCCTGCTCCCCGTTCTTCACTTTCGGTCTGTGTCCTGCTCCCTCTTCTTCTTTCTGCTGCCGCTCTTGCTCTCTTGCTGCTGCTTCTTTCTCCGTCTCTGTGGGACTGCCTGTCCCCGTCCTTCTCTCGCCGTCCCTTTCCCTGCTTGGTGCTTTCTCGTTCCACCGCCGCTGTCCAGCCACCTGTCACTTTTCTCCTCTCTTGTAGTGGCCTGCACCCTGCTCCTCATTTTTGGCAGCCTCTGCCGAGCAGCGCGTCTCTCCGGGAGGCGACGGACGGACTGTTCGCCGCTGGATCAACGGGCGCAGCTGCGGGAAGGAGTGCCGAGGTGTCGGAGGGGCAGAGGGAGCGTCGGGGGCCCCGAGCCCCGGAGCAGAGCGGCTCCCGGGACTGGCTGGGTGCGTGACTGAGTAAAGACCTGCGGTCCCTTTTGCCCTGGCGGCTGCGTTTGTGCTTGGTTTGCACGGGACGAGGGGCTGCGCCAGAGGCCAGGGGAGGAGGGGACGGGCTGTGGGGCTGGGGCGACGGCCCCCTGTTCCTGCCGGGGTCCAGCCGTGGGCCGGGGCCGGGGGAGCCCCAGGTGCGGGCAGCGGGGCTGATGGCGACGGCCCCTCCCTGTGCCGGTGGAGGGCCCGGTGCTGCCGTGGCGCGGGTGGCCGTGGAGGGGCCGGTGCTGCCGTGGCGCGGGTGGCCGTGGAGGGGCCGGTACGATCGCTGCTGCCACCCGGTGAGCAAAGTTCGGTACTGCGGCTCGGGCGGCGCCAATGCGCGGTGGCGCCGTGTCCAAGAGCTCGCTGCTGCCACCCGGTGAGCAAAGTTCGGTACTGCCGCTCGAGTGGCGCAGGTGCTTTGCGCGCTGGGAGGAGCCGTGCCCTGTGTGTCCGGCGCTGCAATAAGGAACGCCTGCCTGCTTGCTGAAGTGCCCAAAGGGCTTCAGAGAGTCTTTGTGTTTGCCCAATGACGGCATGGTGGGCTCCAGCCGTGGGCCGGGGCCGGAAGAGCCCCAGGTGCGGGCAGCGGGGCTGATGGCGACGGCCCCTCCCTCTGCCGGTAGAGGGCCCGGTGCTGCCGTGCCGGGCCCGATGCGAGCCGAAGGAGGAGCGGAGCCATAGCCGGGTTGCGGCTGCAGCGAGGGAGAAGGTGAGCGCGGGGTATGGGGGGGGGGGTTGGATGGAGCGGCGGGTCCCGGGGAAAAGCCCCCGGGAGGGCGGGGTCCGTGTCGGGGGCAAGGAGCGATAGGGGTGCGGCGCCGTGTCGGAGCCGCGAGTCGGGGTCTGCTCGGAGCCGGAGCCGGCGCTGGGAGCCGCCCCCGCCCCCGCTGGCGCCGCCCCCGCCCCCGCCCCCGCTGGCGCCGCCCCCGCCCCCGCTGGCGCCGCCCTTGCCCCCGCTGGCGCCGCCCTTGCCCCCGCTGGCGCCGCCCTTGCCCCCGCTGGCGCCGCCCTTGCCCCCGCTGGCGCCGCCCCCGCCCCCGCTGGCGCCGCCCCCGCCCCCGCTGGCGCCGCCCTTGCCCCCGCTGGCGCCGCCCCCGCCCCCGCTGGCGCCGCCCCCGCCCCCGCTGGCGCCGCCCCCGCCCCCGCTGGCGCCGCCCCCGCCCCCGCTGGCGCCGCCCCCGCCCCCGCTGGCGCCGCCCCCTGGCCGCAACGCGGTACTGCAGCCCGGCGTTCGGCTCAGAGTGTGGCCCCTCCGGCGCGCCGTCGGCTCGTGGCGCATGCGCGGTGCAGCGGAGCAGCATGGCGGCGGGCTGGTGTTCGGTGCCGGGGCGGCGGGGGAGCAGAGAGGCCAGCGGTGAGGCGCGGGCTCCCCTCCAGCGGGTGCGGGGGTGCGTGGTGGCTGCTCGAGGGTGGTGGGACGGGAAGCTTGGAGCCGGCCGCTGCGGCAGGCTGCAGGAGGCGAGCCGGGTGCGGGCAGCCCCGGGGCCAGAGGCGGGAGGTGACGGAAGGGAATGGGAGAAGGAGGTGGGCACCCCCCCCCCCCCAAGTCGGCAGTGCTCCCCCGGTCCCGCTCGCCCCGCGCAGCCGCCCCCAGCTGCAGCACGTCCCCTGAAGCCTGTGTCCCGGAGCGCCCGGCCTCCCCCAAGGCCCGTGGTGCGGGCTGCCTCGGCCTCCCTGAACGCGGTCGCCGCTGCTTGTTTATGTGTGGCAGGGGCCGCGCTGAGTTCGCGTTTGTCCGTTCGTGCCCTGGGGATGCCGTTGGCTGCGCCCGCTCCGGGCTTTTGTGGGCTGCGTGTGCCGGGCCCCGCTGTGCTGGCGGCGTGGGGGCGAAAAGGGAGAGGCGGAGCGCTGAGTGGCTGCGGGCAGGAGGTGGCGCGGCTGAAGCTGGAGAGTCCCGAGAAGGCTGAAGAAGAAGAAGAAATGGAAGGCCAGCTGGCTGGCAGCTGCCTGGCGCTGCGGGTGAGGAAGGCTCCGTCTTGGTAGCCCGCAGCAGGCCAGGCCGCCAGCGTGCCCCGCAGGGTCTGTATGTGTCACCAGCAGCAGCATGGTCCGGTTGTGGAGCGCGCGAGCGCGGCTGCGTGTGTAGGGATCCTTGTCTCGTAAGAGCTGCGAGACATGGACGTTTTCTCTTAGGTGGGGGACAGCCAAGCGACCGGAGTTACGGAAGAGGAATGGAGGAGAGCAGGACGGAGAAGCGTCTGAAGCGGCAGAGTCTCCCGGGAGCGCGGAGAGCGAGAGCTGCGGTGAGTGGCGGGCCCTCGGGGCCCTGTCGCCCCTCTTCTGCGTCCCGAGCTGTCCCCTGGATCCTTCTCTCTCCCACGCCGCTGTGATTTTTTTTTTTTTTTTTCTTTTTCCTTTTGTTTTCCTTTCCCTGTACCTCCCGTCTTCTGTCTGTGTTTGTGTTCTGCTCCCTCTCCCTCTTTTTCTCCCTTCAGAATTTCTCTAGCCGGCTCCCTGTCTCTATTTGTCTGTCCTGCTGGCTGTCCGGTCGTTTCTTGCTGTACCTCCCTGTCCAGCCGGCTCTCTTTTTGCTCTCCCTTTTTGCCTTTCTCTCCTTCTCTGTCCTGCTTCATGGCCCTTTCTTCTCTTTCTCTCCCTCTCTGTTCTCTAGCCCCTTGCTGGTTTGTTTTGGGGTTTCCCTGCACACACGCCCCCCGCCCCTTTCTTGGTCTCTTTGTCTAGATCTGACCCTTTCTTTGTTTCTCGGTCCCTTTTTTCCTGTTCACTGTCCTTTTTCTCTCTCTGTCTGTGTCCCCTGCGCTCCGTTGCCATCTTTATCTCTCCTTTCTTCTTCATCTCCTCCCCCTGCCCCCGTCTCTCTCTCCCTCTTTCGCGCTCACCGGCCCTACATTTTCGTGCTCCGTCTCTGCAAGGCTCCTCGTCCCTGTATTTCTTGATTTCTCTACCTCTCTGGCGTTTCCTTTCGACCCTTCTTTCTCTCTGAGCTCCTCGGTCTTGTCCCTTGTCTTATTTTCCTCTTCCTAGTGCTCTGCCCTGCTCCCCATCGCTTATTTTCTCTCTCCGTTTCTCTGCCCTGCTCCCCGTCCCTGTCTTTCTTTCTCCGTCCCCCTCTGCTGCTCCACAGCAGAGTTTTTCCTTTCTCCAGCGCTCTGACCTGCTCCCCACCCCCCTCCCCCCTTTTTCTCTCTGTCGTTCTTCCTGCTTCCCTGGACCTCTCTCTCTGCAATCTCGAGTCCTACTCCCTGTTTGTATCCCACTGTCCTGGTCCCCATCCCTCTCTTTGCCTCTCTATCCCTTTGTCCCTGTTTTTTCTTTCTCCGTCTCTCTGCCCTGCTGCCTAGTTCTGTCCGGTTCCCTTTCTGTTTGCTGGGTTGTTTTTTTTTTTCTCTCTTCATTCTTCTGCTTTGCTCTGTGTTCCCTCCCTCTCACTCCTGCAGCGTCCTGCTGTGTGTTACCTGTCCTTCTCCCTCTTGATATTTTTGCTCTTGCTCTGTCCCTCTGTCCTGCTGCCTGGAAGTAATTTTTTCTTCTCTGCATTTCTGTTCTTCTGACCATGGCTGTTTTTTCATTCTCCACCTCTCTCTCTCCTGCTCGCCAGCCTCGCCTTTCTCTCCCTGACGTTCTTTCCTCTTCCCAGTCCCTCTGCTTTTGTGTATCCTTGCACTCCACTCCCTCTGTCACGCTGTCTTGCTCCCCATCCCTCCCTTTCCTTTCTACCCTTCCGATGTCTGTGTCCCCCAAGCCCGCTTTGTACGTGTCCCTGTCAACACCCTTCTGTCACTCTTCTTCCCTTGCTGCTCTTGCTCTTTTTCTCTCTCTTCCTCTGTGCTGCGGCCCATCGCTGTTTTTAACTCCTCCATCCCTTTGTCCCGCTCCCTGTCCTTGTCAGTTTTGCCCTGTGCTCCAGGCTTTCCTTGTTTTCTGCATCTCTGTCCTTTTCCCTGTACCCTTTTTCTCTCTGCTCCTCAGTCCTTCTGCCTCGTCTTGTTTTTCTCTTTCTGCCGTCCCTCTCTTTTTGTCTGTGACCCTCTGTGCTCTTCTCCTTCTCCCTCTCAGTTTGCGGTTGTCCTATGTGTCCCCCTCTCTGTCTCTCTCTTCTGCTGTCCTGCTCCCCAGCCCCGTTATTTATTGCTTCACCCCTCGGTCTTGCTCTCAGTCCCTGTTTTCTCTCGTGCTCCGCCTCGCTGCCGTTCTCTCTGTTGCTCTCGTTTGCTGTCTGTCCCAGCGTCCTGCTCCCTGTCGCGCTCTCTGTTTCACAGTCTGGCGTCGTGTCCCTCACCTGTTTTCTCTCTCACTCTGTCCTTCCTCCTGGCTTTTCCTTGTCCCTCTGGCCTCTTACTCGTCGCTACTTTTTTCTTCCTTTCTCTACCTCTCTGCCTCTGCCCTGTCGCTTTCTTCCTCTCTCTCTCTGCAATGTTTCTTTCTCCATCTGTGCCCCCCTCCCTGTCCCTTTTCTCTTGTTCTCTCTGTCCTCCATCCTCCCCGTAACTCTTTGTCTGTGTATCTCCATACTGCTGCCTGTCCCTTTGTTTCTCGCTATATGCCCCTGTCCAGCTTGCTGTCCCGTTGTTCTCCTCTGTGCTGAACCGTGGCCTTTTCTATCATCCTGCAGCCCATCACCGATTTTACTTTCTCCACCTCTTTGGCCTGATCTGTGTGTCTCCTGCCCCCGTCCATCTGGCTTGTTCGCTCTACTTGTGTCTCCCTCCAGTGTTCTTTATTCCTCCGATTCAGTTTCTCTCTTGATCCATCAGTTCTGCTGCCCGCTCGTCGTTCTCTGTCTCTCTCTCTTTCCCTCTGTGCTGTTCCTGCGCGTAGCGCGCGAGCAAGCGAGGCTACGTGCCTGGGGATCCTTGTCTCGTAAGAGCTGCGAGACATGGACGTTTTCTCTTAGGTGGGGGACAGCCAAGCGACCGGAGTTACGGAAGAGGAATGGAGGAGAGCAGGACAGAGAAGCGTCTGAAGCGGCAGAGTCTCCCGGGAGCGCGGAGAGCGAGAGCCGCGGTGAGTGGCGGGCCCTCGGGGCCCTGTCGCCCCTCTTCTGCGTCCCGAGCCGTCCCCTGGATCCTTCTCTCTCCCACGCTGCTGTGATTTTTTTTTTTTTTTCTTTTTCCTTTTGTTTTCCTTTCCCTGTACCTCCCGTCTTCTGTCTGTGTGTGTGTTCTGCTCCCTCTCCCTCTTTTTCTCCCTTCAGAATTTCTCTAGCCGGCTCCCTGTCTCTCTTTCTCTGTCCTGCTGGCTGTCCGGTCGTTTCTTGCTGTACCTCCCTGTCCAGCCGGCTCTCTTTTTGCTCTCCCTTTTTGCCTTTCTCTCCTTCTCTGTCCTGCTTCGTGGCCCTTTCTTCTCTTTCTCTCCCTCTCTGTTCTCTAGCCCCTTGCTGGTTTGTTTTGGGGTTTCCCTGCACACACGCCCCCCGCCCCTTTCTTGGTCTCTTTGTCTAGATCTGACCCTTTCTTTGTTTCTCGGTCCCTTTTTTCCTGTTCACTGTCCTTTTTCTCTCTCTGTCTGTGTCCCCTGCGCTCCGTTGCCATCTTTATCTCTCCTTTCTTCTTCATCTCCTCCCCCTGCCCCCGTCTCTCTCTCCCTCTTTCGCGCTCACCGGCCCTACATTTTCGTGCTCCGTCTCTGCAAGGCTCCTCGTCCCTGTATTTCTTGATTTCTCTACCTCTCTGGCGTTTCCTTTCGACCCTTCTTTCTCTCTGAGCTCCTCGGTCTTCTCCCTTGTCTTATTTTCCTCTTCCTAGTGCTCTGCCCTGCTCCCCATCGCTTATTTTCTCTCTCCGTTTCTCTGCCCTGCTCCCCGTCCCTCTCTCTCTTTCTCCATCCCCCTCTGCTGCTCCACAGCAGTGTTTTTCCTTTCTCCAGCGCTCTGACCTGCTCCCCACCCCCCTCCCCCCTTTTTCTCTCTGTCATTCTTCCTGCTTCCCTGGACCTCTCTCTCTGCAATCTCGAGTCCTACTCCCTGTTTGTATCCCACTGTCCTGGTCCCCATCCCTCTCTTTGCCTCTCTATCCCTTTGTCCCTGTTTTTTCTTTCTCCGTCTCTCTGCCCTGCTGCCTAGTTCTGTCCGGTTCCCTTTCTGTTTGCTGGGTTGTTTTTTTTTTTCTCTCTTCATTCTTCTGCTTTGCTCTGTGTTCCCTCCCTCTCACTCCTGCAGCGTCCTGCTGTGTGTTACCTGTCCTTCTCCCTCTTGATATTTTTGCTCTTGCTCTGTCCCTCTGTCCTGCTGCCTGGAAGTAATTTTTTCTTCTCTGCATTTCTGTTCTTCTGACCATGGCTGTTTTTTCATTCTCCACCTCTCTCTCTCCTGCTCGCCAGCCTCGCCTTTCTCTCCCTGACGTTCTTTCCTCTTCCCAGTCCCTCTGCTTTTGTGTATCCTTGCACTCCACTCCCTCTGTCACGCTGTCTTGCTCCCCATCCCTCCCTTTCCTTTCTACCCTTCCGATGTCTGTGTCCCCCAAGCCCGCTTTGTACGTGTCCCTGTCAACACCCTTCTGTCACTCTTCTTCCCTTGCTGCTCTTGCTCTTTTTCTCTCTCTTCCTCTGTGCTGCGGCCCATCGCTGTTTTTAACTCCTCCATCCCTTTGTCCCGCTCCCTGTCCTTGTCAGTTTTGCCCTGTGCTCCAGGCTTTCCTTGTTTTCTGCATCTCTGTCCTTTTCCCTGTACCCTTTTTCTCTCTGCTCCTCAGTCCTTCTGCCTCGTCTTGTTTTTCTCTTTCTGCCGTCCCTCTCTTTTTGTCTGTGACCCTCTGTGCTCTTCTCCTTCTCCCTCTCAGTTTGCGGTTGTCCTATGTGTCCCCCTCTCTGTCTCTCTCTTCTGCTGTCCTGCTCCCCAGCCCCGTTATTTATTGCTTCACCCCTCGGTCTTGCTCTCAGTCCCTGTTTTCTCTCGTGCTCCGCCTCGCTGCCGTTCTCTCTGTTGCTCTCGTTTGCTGTCTGTCCCAGCGTCCTGCTCCCTGTCGCGCTCTCTGTTTCACAGTCTGGCGTCGTGTCCCTCACCTGTTTTCTCTCTCACTCTGTCCTTCCTCCTGGCTTTTCCTTGTCCCTCTGGCCTCTTACTCGTCGCTACTTTTTTCTTCCTTTCTCTACCTCTCTGCCTCTGCCCTGTCGCTTTCTTCCTCTCTCTCTCTGCAATGTTTCTTTCTCCATCTGTGCCCCCCTCCCTGTCCCTTTTCTCTTGTTCTCTCTGTCCTCCATCCTCCCCGTAACTCTTTGTCTGTGTATCTCCATACTGCTGCCTGTCCCTTTGTTTCTCGCTATATGCCCCTGTCCAGCTTGCTGTCCCGTTGTTCTCCTCTGTGCTGAACCGTGGCCTTTTCTATCATCCTGCAGCCCATCACCGATTTTACTTTCTCCACCTCTTTGGCCTGATCTGTGTGTCTCCTGCCCCCGTCCATCTGGCTTGTTCGCTCTACTTGTGTCTCCCTCCAGTGTTCTTTATTCCTCCGATTCAGTTTCTCTCTTGATCCATCAGTTCTGCTGCCCGCTCGTCGTTCTCTGTCTCTCTCTCTTTCCCTCTGTGCTGTTCCTGCGCGTAGCGCGCGAGCAAGCGAGGCTACGTGCCTGGGGATCCTTGTCTCGTAAGAGCTGCGAGACATGGACGTTTTCTCTTAGGTGGGGGACAGCCAAGCGACCGGAGTTACGGAAGAGGAATGGAGGAGAGCAGGACAGAGAAGCGTCTGAAGCGGCAGAGTCTCCCGGGAGCGCGGAGAGCGAGAGCCGCGGTGAGTGGCGGGCCCTCGGGGCCCTGTCGCCCCTCTTCTGCGTCCCGAGCCGTCCCCTGGATCCTTCTCTCTCCCACGCTGCTGTGATTTTTTTTTTTTTTTCTTTTTCCTTTTGTTTTCCTTTCCCTGTACCTCCCGTCTTCTGTCTGTGTGTGTGTTCTGCTCCCTCTCCCTCTTTTTCTCCCTTCAGAATTTCTCTAGCCGGCTCCCTGTCTCTATTTCTCTGTCCTGCTGGCTGTCCGGTCGTTTCTTGCTGTACCTCCCTGTCCAGCCGGCTCTCTTTTTGCTCTCCCTTTTTGCCTTTCTCTCCTTCTCTGTCCTGCTTCGTGGCCCTTTCTTCTCTTTCTCTCCCTCTCTGTTCTCTAGCCCCTTGCTGGTTTGTTTTGGGGTTTCCCTGCACACACGCCCCCCGCCCCTTTCTTGGTCTCTTTGTCTAGATCTGACCCTTTCTTTGTTTCTCGGTCCCTTTTTTCCTGTTCACTGTCCTTTTTCTCTCTCTGTCTGTGTCCCCTGCTCTCCGTTGCTATCTTTATCTCTCCTTTCTTCTTCATCTCCTCCCCCTGCCCCCGTCTCTCTCTCCCTCTTTCGTGCTCACCGGCCCTACATTTTCGTGCTCCGTCTCTGCAAGGCTCCTATTCCCTGTATTTCTTGATTTCTCTACCTCTCTGGCGTTTCCTTTCGACCCTTCTTTCTCTCTGAGCTTCTCGGTCTTCTCCCTTGTCTTATTTTCCTCTTCCTAGTGCTCTGCCCTGCTCCCCATCGCTTATTTTCTCTCTCCGTTTCTCTGCCCTGCTCCCCGTCCCTGTCTCTCTTTCTCCGTCCCCCTCTGCTGCTCCACAGCAGTGTTTTTCCTTTCTCCAGCGCTCTGACCTGCTCCCCACCCCCCTCCCCCCTTTTTCTCTCTGTCGTTCTTCCTGCTTCCCTGGACCTCTCTCTCTGCAATCTCGAGTCCTACTCCCTGTTTGTATCCCACTGTCCTGGTCCCCATCCCTCTCTTTGCCTCTCTATCCCTTTGTCCCTGTTTTTTCTTTCTCCGTCTCTCTGCCCTGCTGCCTAGTTCTGTCCGGTTCCCTTTCTGTTTGCTGGGTTGTTTTTTTTTTTCTCTCTTCATTCTTCTGCTTTGCTCTGTGTTCCCTCCCTCTCACTCCTGCAGCGTCCTGCTGTGTGTTACCTGTCCTTCTCCCTCTTGATATTTTTGCTCTTGCTCTGTCCCTCTGTCCTGCTGCCTGGAAGTAATTTTTTCTTCTCTGCATTTCTGTTCTTCTGACCATGGCTGTTTTTTCATTCTCCACCTCTCTCTCTCCTGCTCGCCAGCCTCGCCTTTCTCTCCCTGACGTTCTTTCCTCTTCCCAGTCCCTCTGCTTTTGTGTATCCTTGCACTCCACTCCCTCTGTCACGCTGTCTTGCTCCCCATCCCTCCCTTTCCTTTCTACCCTTCCGATGTCTGTGTCCCCCAAGCCCGCTTTGTACGTGTCCCTGTCAACACCCTTCTGTCACTCTTCTTCCCTTGCTGCTCTTGCTCTTTTTCTCTCTCTTCCTCTGTGCTGCGGCCCATCGCTGTTTTTAACTCCTCCATCCCTTTGTCCCGCTCCCTGTCCTTGTCAGTTTTGCCCTGTGCTCCAGGCTTTCCTTGTTTTCTGCATCTCTGTCCTTTTCCCTGTACCCTTTTTCTCTCTGCTCCTCAGTCCTTCTGCCTCGTCTTGTTTTTCTCTTTCTGCCGTCCCTCTCTTTTTGTCTGTGACCCTCTGTGCTCTTCTCCTTCTCCCTCTCAGTTTGCGGTTGTCCTATGTGTCCCCCTCTCTGTCTCTCTCTTCTGCTGTCCTGCTCCCCAGCCCCGTTATTTATTGCTTCACCCCTCGGTCTTGCTCTCAGTCCCTGTTTTCTCTCGTGCTCCGCCTCGCTGCCGTTCTCTCTGTTGCTCTCGTTTGCTGTCTGTCCCAGCGTCCTGCTCCCTGTCGCGCTCTCTGTTTCACAGTCTGGCGTCGTGTCCCTCACCTGTTTTCTCTCTCACTCTGTCCTTCCTCCTGGCTTTTCCTTGTCCCTCTGGCCTCTTACTCGTCGCTACTTTTTTCTTCCTTTCTCTACCTCTCTGCCTCTGCCCTGTCGCTTTCTTCCTCTCTCTCTCTGCAATGTTTCTTTCTCCATCTGTGCCCCCCTCCCTGTCCCTTTTCTCTTGTTCTCTCTGTCCTCCATCCTCCCCGTAACTCTTTGTCTGTGTATCTCCATACTGCTGCCTGTCCCTTTGTTTCTCGCTATATGCCCCTGTCCAGCTTGCTGTCCCGTTGTTCTCCTCTGTGCTGAACCGTGGCCTTTTCTATCATCCTGCAGCCCGTCACCGATTTTACTTTCTCCACCTCTTTGGCCTGATCTGTGTGTCTCCTGCCCCCGTCCATCTGGCTTGTTCGCTCTACTTGTGTCTCCCTCCAGTGTTCTTTATTCCTCCGATTCAGTTTCTCTCTTGATCCATCAGTTCTGCTGCCCGCTCGTCGTTCTCTGTCTCTCTCTCTTTCCCTCTGTGCTGTTCCTGCGCGTAGCGCGCGAGCAAGCGAGGCTACGTGCCTGGGGATCCTTGTCTCGTAAGAGCTGCGAGACATGGACATTTTCTCTTAGGTGGGGGACAGCCAAGCGACCGGAGTTACGGAAGAGGAATGGAGGAGAGCAGGAGAGAGAAGCGTCTGAAGCGGCAGAGTCTCCCGGGAGCGCGGAGAGCGAGAGCCGCGGTGAGTGGCGGGCCCTCGGGGCCCTGTCGCCCCTCTTCTGCGTCCCGGGCCCTCCCCTGGATCCTTCTCTCTCCCACGCTGCTGTGATTTTTTTTTTTTTTTTTCTTTTTCCTTTTGTTTTCCTTTCCCTGTACCTCCCGTCTTCTGTCTGTGTTTGTGTTCTGCTCCCTCTCCCTCTTTTTCTCCCTTCAGAATTTCTCTAGCCGGCTCCCTGTCTCTCTTTCTCTGTCCTGCTGGCTGTCCGGTCGTTTCTTGCTGTACCTCCCTGTCCAGCCGGCTCTCTTTTTGCTCTCCCTTTTTGCCTTTCTCTCCTTCTCTGTCCTGCTTCGTGGCCCTTTCTTCTCTTTCTCTCCCTCTCTGTTCTCTAGCCCCTTGCTGGTTTGTTTTGGGGTTTCCCTGCACACACGCCCCCCGCCCCTTTCTTGGTCTCTTTGTCTAGATCTGACCCTTTCTTTGTTTCTCGGTCCCTTTTTTCCTGTTCACTGTCCTTTTTCTCTCTCTGTCTGTGTCCCCTGCGCTCCGTTGCCATCTTTATCTCTCCTTTCTTCTTCATCTCCTCCCCCTGCCCCCGTCTCTCTCTCCCTCTTTCGCGCTCACCGGCCCTACATTTTCGTGCTCCGTCTCTGCAAGGCTCCTCGTCCCTGTATTTCTTGATTTCTCTACCTCTCTGGCGTTTCCTTTCGACCCTTCTTTCTCTCTGAGCTTCTCGGTCTTGTCCCTTGTCTTATTTTCCTCTTCCTAGTGCTCTGCCCTGCTCCCCATCGCTTATTTTCTCTCTCCGTTTCTCTGCCCTGCTCCCCGTCCCTCTCTCTCTTTCTCCGTCCCCCTCTGCTGCTCCACAGCAGTGTTTTTCCTTTCTCCAGCGCTCTGACCTGCTCCCCACCCCCCTCCCCCCTTTTTCTCTCTGTCATTCTTCCTGCTTCCCTGGACCTCTCTCTCTGCAATCTCGAGTCCTACTCCCTGTTTGTATCCCACTGTCCTGGTCCCCATCCCTCTCTTTGCCTCTCTATCCCTTTGTCCCTGTTTTTTCTTTCTCCGTCTCTCTGCCCTGCTGCCTAGTTCTGTCCGGTTCCCTTTCTGTTTGCTGGGTTGTTTTTTTTTTTCTCTCTTCATTCTTCTGCTTTGCTCTGTGTTCCCTCCCTCTCACTCCTGCAGCGTCCTGCTGTGTGTTACCTGTCCTTCTCCCTCTTGATATTTTTGCTCTTGCTCTGTCCCTCTGTCCTGCTGCCTGGAAGTAATTTTTTCTTCTCTGCATTTCTGTTCTTCTGACCATGGCTGTTTTTTCATTCTCCACCTCTCTCTCTCCTGCTCGCCAGCCTCGCCTTTCTCTCCCTGACGTTCTTTCCTCTTCCCAGTCCCTCTGCTTTTGTGTATCCTTGCACTCCACTCCCTCTGTCACGCTGTCTTGCTCCCCATCCCTCCCTTTCCTTTCTACCCTTCCGATGTCTGTGTCCCCCAAGCCCGCTTTGTACGTGTCCCTGTCAACACCCTTCTGTCACTCTTCTTCCCTTGCTGCTCTTGCTCTTTTTCTCTCTCTTCCTCTGTGCTGCGGCCCATCGCTGTTTTTAACTCCTCCATCCCTTTGTCCCGCTCCCTGTCCTTGTCAGTTTTGCCCTGTGCTCCAGGCTTTCCTTGTTTTCTGCATCTCTGTCCTTTTCCCTGTACCCTTTTTCTCTCTGCTCCTCAGTCCTTCTGCCTCGTCTTGTTTTTCTCTTTCTGCCGTCCCTCTCTTTTTGTCTGTGACCCTCTGTGCTCTTCTCCTTCTCCCTCTCAGTTTGCGGTTGTCCTATGTGTCCCCCTCTCTGTCTCTCTCTTCTGCTGTCCTGCTCCCCAGCCCCGTTATTTATTGCTTCACCCCTCGGTCTTGCTCTCAGTCCCTGTTTTCTCTCGTGCTCCGCCTCGCTGCCGTTCTCTCTGTTGCTCTCGTTTGCTGTCTGTCCCAGCGTCCTGCTCCCTGTCGCGCTCTCTGTTTCACAGTCTGGCGTCGTGTCCCTCACCTGTTTTCTCTCACTCTGTCCTTCCTCCTGGCTTTTCCTTGTCCCTCTGGCCTCTTACTCGTCGCTACTTTTTTCTTCCTTTCTCTACCTCTCTGCCTCTGCCCTGTCGCTTTCTTCCTCTCTCTCTCTGCAATGTTTCTTTCTCCATCTGTGCCCCCCTCCCTGTCCCTTTTCTCTTGTTCTCTCTGTCCTCCATCCTCCCCGTAACTCTTTGTCTGTGTATCTCCATACTGCTGCCTGTCCCTTTGTTTCTCGCTATATGCCCCTGTCCAGCTTGCTGTCCCGTTGTTCTCCTCTGTGCTGAACCGTGGCCTTTTCTATCATCCTGCAGCCCGTCACCGATTTTACTTTCTCCACCTCTTTGGCCTGATCTGTGTGTCTCCTGCCCCCGTCCATCTGGCTTGTTCGCTCTACTTGTGTCTCCCTCCAGTGTTCTTTATTCCTCCGATTCAGTTTCTCTCTTGATCCATCAGTTCTGCTGCCCGCTCGTCGTTCTCTGTCTCTCTCTCTTTCCCTCTGTGCTGTTCCTGCGCGTAGCGCGCGAGCAAGCGAGGCTACGTGCCTGGGGATCCTTGTCTCGTAAGAGCTGCGAGACATGGACGTTTTCTCTTAGGTGGGGGACAGCCAAGCGACCGGAGTTACGGAAGAGGAATGGAGGAGAGCAGGAGAGAGAAGCGTCTGAAGCGGCAGAGTCTCCCGGGAGCGCGGAGAGCGAGAGCCGCGGTGAGTGGCGGGCCCTCGGGGCCCTGTCGCCCCTCTTCTGCGTCCCGGGCCCTCCCCTGGATCCTTCTCTCTCCCACGCTGCTGTGATTTTTTTTTTTTTTCTTTTTCCTTTTGTTTTCCTTTCCCTGTACCTCCCGTCTTCTGTCTGTGTGTGTGTTCTGCTCCCTCTCCCTCTTTTTCTCCCTTCAGAATTTCTCTAGCCGGCTCCCTGTCTCTATTTGTCTGTCCTGCTGGCTGTCCGGTCGTTTCTTGCTGTACCTCCCTGTCCAGCCGGCTCTCTTTTTGCTCTCCCTTTTTGCCTTTCTCTCCTTCTCTGTCCTGCTTCGTGGCCCTTTCTTCTCTTTCTCTCCCTCTCTGTTCTCTAGCCCCTTGCTGGTTTGTTTTGGGGTTTCCCTGCACACACGCCCCCCGCCCCTTTCTTGGTCTCTTTGTCTAGATCTGACCCTTTCTTTGTTTCTCGGTCCCTTTTTTCCTGTTCACTGTCCTTTTTCTCTCTCTGTCTGTGTCCCCTGCGCTCCGTTGCCATCTTTATCTCTCCTTTCTTCTTCATCTCCTCCCCCTGCCCCCGTCTCTCTCTCCCTCTTTCGCGCTCACCGGCCCTACATTTTCGTGCTCCGTCTCTGCAAGGCTCCTCGTCCCTGTATTTCTTGATTTCTCTACCTCTCTGGCGTTTCCTTTCGACCCTTCTTTCTCTCTGAGCTCCTCGGTCTTCTCCCTTGTCTTATTTTCCTCTTCCTAGTGCTCTGCCCTGCTCCCCATCGCTTATTTTCTCTCTCCGTTTCTCTGCCCTGCTCCCCGTCCCTGTCTGTCTTTCTCCGTCCCCCTCTGCTGCTCCACAGCAGAGTTTTTCCTTTCTCCGGCTCTCTGACCCGCTCCCCGCCCACCCAGGTTGACCGTCCCAGGTTTTGTTCTGCGTCTCCATCCTGCCGCTGTCCTCATCTATCCTTTTGTGCCCTTCTCTTTCTGTCTCTTTTCGTGTGTCCCCGCTGCTTTTTTTCCCATCTCTGTCCAGCTCCCTGTCCCTTTCCTTTTTCCTCTTGCTGTCCTTTTGCCCTGCTTCCTCTTGCTGTTTTTTCTGCCTTTCTCTCTCTGCGCCATTCCCTCTCCCATCCTTTCTTTCTCGATCCCCCTGTGCAGCTCGCTGTCCCTTGTTTCCTTTCTCTCTTCCTCGGTATTTTTTTTCTTTCTCCATACCTCTCTCCCGCTGCCCGTCACGGTCGCATTTCTCCCCCCAACGCTGTCCTGCTCTGTCCCTTTTCTCTCTCTCTGTCGTTTTGTCCCGCTCCCTGTGTTTGTTTTTTAATTCCTCCCTCAGGGTCCCTCAGCCCGGTGCTGTTTTTTCCCTTCTCCGCCTCTGTCTCCTGCTGCCCCGCTGAGGCTTTTCCCCCTCCGTCTCTGTCCTGCTCCCCCGTCTCTTACTTGTGCCTGTCTTTCACTTTGTCCTGCCTCCTTGTCCCCTTTTTCTCTCTCAGTATCACCTTGTCCCGCTCCCTGTCCCTGTCTTTCTCTGACAATCTGTCCCGCTCCTTGTCCTTCTCTTTCCCTTTGCTGTTATTCCCCGTCCTTGTTCTGGCCTTTCTTCCTTCTCTTTCTGTCCTGCTGCCCCAGTGCCTCTTTTTCCACCGCTGTCCTGCTCCCTGGCCCTTGTTTCCTCTCGCCGTCCCTCTGTCCTGCTTCCTGTCCCCAGTTTTTCTGTCTCTCTTTCTCGATCCTGCTGCCTGTCCGGTCGTTTCTTGCTGTACCTGCCTGTGCAGCTGGCTCTCCCTTTTTGCCTTTCTCTCCTTCTCTTCCTGCTTCCCGGCCCGTTCTTGTCTTCCTCTCTGTCTGTCCTCTATCCCCTTGCTGGTTTGTGTTGGGGTTCCAACCCTGACCACCCACCCCCTTCTTCGTCTGACCCTTTCTTTGTTTCTTAGTACGTTTCTTCCTGTTGCCTGTCCTTTTTCTCTCTCTGTCAGTGTGTCCTGCACTGCGTGGGACGGTGGTGGGAGGCTGAAAAAGGGTGGGAAGCTGGGGGGGCGGAGTGGAGGCTGGAAAGAGGTAGGAGGTTGCAGAGGGGTGGGAAGCTGAATTAAGTAGAGGCCAGCAAAAAGGGAGTTCGGAGGCTATCGAGGGGTGGGAGGCGGGGGGGGGGGGGGGGGGGCGAGGAGGGGGGAGTAGAGGCCAGGAAAAAAAAGGAGGCCGGAAAGGGGTGGGAGGCTGCAGAGGGGTGGGAGGCCGGGGGCGAGAGTAGAGGCCAGAAAAAAGGGGAGGCCGGGGGGTGCGAGTAGAGGCCAGAAAGGCCCTTTTCTTGTGGCTTCTTCCCTGTCTTTATCTCTCTTTCCTGCCTTGTTTACTCCTCTGATTCAAGTTCTCTCTCGATCCGTGTGTTCTGCTTCCCACTCATCATATTCTCTCTTTTTCTCTGTCCTGTTCCTGAGGCTTGTTGTCTAGGAAGCCACGTCTCGTATGAGCTCTAAGACAGCCACATGCATTTTCTCTCAGGTGCAGGAGAGCCAAACGATTGGAGTTGCGGAAGAAGAGGGGAAGAGAGAAGGGGAGAGAAACATCTGAAATGTCAAAGTCTCCCGGCAGCACCGAGAGTGAGAGCTGCGGTGAGTCGTGGGCCCTCGGGGCCCTGTCACCCCTCTTGTGCATCCTGGGCCCTCCCCGGCTCCCTCTCTTTCCCCCACTGCTACGATTATTTTTTTTTTCTGCTCTTGTGTACCTTCTTTCTCCATCTGTCTCTGACTTGTCCCCATCTTTTAGGTCCTCCCTCTTTCTGCCCTGCAGCCCGTGGCATTTTTTTCCTTCTTCCCCTCTTTCTGTTCAGCTCCCGGTTACTAGTTTTGCTTTCCTCCTACTCTGTAGCCTGTCAGTACTTTTGCTGTCTTTGGTGCTCTCTGTCTGGCTCCTCGTCCCTTGATTCGAGGCCTTCCTTCTCGGCTCCGTAGCACGTCACAGATCTACTGCTTTCTCCATGTCTATTCTATTCTATTTCCTCATCTCTCTTTGTCCAGGTCCCTGCCGCTATTCTTTTTTCCTCTGTCATGCTGCAGGGTTTTTTTTTGCATCTCCTTCCTGCTCCCCGTTCTTCATTTTCGGTCTGTGTCCTGCTCCCTCTTCTTCTTTCTGCTGCCGCTCTTGCTCTCTTGCTGCTGCTTCTTTCTCCATGTCTGTGGGACTGCCTGTCCCCGTCCTTCTCTCGCCGTCCCTTTCCCTGCTTGGTGCTTTCTCGTTCCACCGCTGCTGTCCAGCCACCTGTCACTTTTCTCCTCTCTTGTAGTGGCCTGCACCCTGCTCCTCATTTTTGGCAGCCTCTGCCGAGCAGCGCGTCTCTCCGGGAGGCGACGGACGGACTGTTCGCCGCTGGATCAACGGGCGCAGCTGCGGGAAGGAGTGCCGAGGTGTCGGAGGGGCAGAGGGAGCGTCGGGGGCCCCGACCCCGGAGCAGAGCGGCTCCCGGGACTGGCTGGGTGCGTGACTGAGTAAAGACCTGCGGTCCCTTTTGCCCTGGCGGCTGCGTTTGTGCTTGGTTTGCACGGGACGAGGGGCTGCGCCAGAGGCCAGGGGAGGAGGGGACGGGCTGTGGGGCTGGGGCGACGGCCCCCTGTTCCTGCCGGGGTCCAGCCGTGGGCCGGGGCCGGGGGAGCCCCAGGTGCGGGCAGCGGGGCTGATGGCGACGGCCCCTCCCTGTGCCGGTGGAGGGCCCGGTGCTGCCGTGGCGCGGGTGGCCGTGGAGGGGCCGGTGCTGCCGTGGCGCGGGTGGCCGTGGAGGGGCCGGTACGATCGCTGCTGCCACCCGGTGAGCAAAGTTCGGTACTGCGGCTCGGGCGGCGCCAATGCGCGGTGGCGCCGTGTCCAAGAGCTCGCTGCTGCCACCCGGTGAGCAAAGTTCGGTACTGCCGCTCGAGTGGCGCAGGTGCTTTGCGCGCTGGGAGGAGCCGTGCCCTGTGTGTCCGGCGCTGCAATAAGGAACGCCTGCCTGCTTGCTGAAGTGCCCAAAGGGCTTCAGAGAGTCTTTGTGTTTGCCCAATGACGGCATGGTGGGCTCCAGCCGTGGGCCGGGGCCGGAAGAGCCCCAGGTGCGGGCAGCGGGGCTGATGGCGACGGCCCCTCCCTCTGCCGGTAGAGGGCCCGGTGCTGCCGTGCCGGGCCCGATGCGAGCCGAAGGAGGAGCGGAGCCATAGCCGGGTTGCGGCTGCAGCGAGGGAGAAGGTGAGCGCGGGGTATGGGGGGGGGGGTTGGATGGAGCGGCGGGTCCCGGGGAAAAGCCCCCGGGAGGGCGGGGTCCGTGTCGGGGGCAAGGAGCGATAGGGGTGCGGCGCCGTGTCGGAGCCGCGAGTCGGGGTCTGCTCGGAGCCGGAGCCGGCGCTGGGAGCCGCCCCCGCCCCCGCAGGCGCCGCCCCCGCCCCCGCTGGCGCCGCCCCCGCCCCCGCTGGCGCCGCCCCCGCCCCCGCTGGCGCCGCCCTTGCCCCCGCTGGCGCCGCCCTTGCCCCCGCTGGCGCCGCCCCCGCCCCCGCTGGCGCCGCCCCCGCCCCCGCTGGCGCCGCCCCCGCCCCCGCTGGCGCCGCCCCCGCCCCAGCTGGCGCCGCCCCCGCCCCCGCTGGCGCCGCCCCCGCCCCCGCTGGCGCCGCCCCCGCCCCCGCTGGCGCCGCCCCCGCCCCCGCTGGCGCCGCCCCCGCCCCCGCTGGCGCCGCCCCCGCCCCCGCTGGCGCCGCCCCCGCCCCCGCTGGCGCCGCCCCCGCTGGCGCCGCCCCCGGCCCCGCTGGCGCCGCCCCCGGCCCCGCTGGCGCCGCCCCCGGCCCCGCTGGCGCCGCCCCCTGGCCGCAACGCGGTACTGCAGCCCGGCGTTCGGCTCAGAGTGTGGCCCCTCCGGCGCGCCGTCGGCTCGTGGCGCATGCGCGGTGCGGCGGAGCAGCATGGCGGCGGGCTGGTGTTCGGTGCCGGGGCGGCGGGGGAGCAGAGAGGCCAGCGGTGAGGCGCGGGCTCCCCTCCAGCGGGTGTGGGGGTGCGTGGTGGCTGCTCGAGGGTGGTGGGATGGGAAACTTGGAGCCGGCCGCTGCGGCAGGCTGCAGGAGGCGAGCCGGGTGCGGGCAGCCCCGGGGCCAGAGGCGGGAGGTGACGGAAGGGAATGGGAGAAGGAGGCGGGCACCCCCCCCCCCCCCCAAGTCGGCAGTGCTCCCCCGGCCCCGCTCGCCCCGCGCAGCCGCCCCCAGCTGCAGCACGTCCCCTGAAGCCTGTGTCCCGGAGCGCCCGGCCTCCCCCAAGGCCCGTGGTGCGGGCTGCCTCGGCCTCCCTGAACGCGGTCGCCGCTGCTTGTTTATGTGTGGCAGGGGCTGCGCTGAGGACGCGTTTGTCCGTTCGTGCCCTGGGGATGCCGTTGGCTGCGCCCGCTCCGGGCTTGTGTGGGCTGCGTGTGCCGGGCCCCGCTGTGCTGGCGGCGTGGGGGCGAAAAGGGAGAGGCGGAGCGCTGAGTGGCTGCGGACAGGAGGTGGCGCGGCTGAAGCTGGAGAGTCCCGAGAAGGCTGAAGAAGAAGAAGAAATGGAAGGCCAGCTGGCTGGCAGCTGCCTGGCGCTGCGGGTGAGGAAGGCTCCGTCTTGGTAGCCCGCAGCAGGCCAGGCCGCCAGCGTGCCCCGCAGGGTCTGTATGTGTCACCAGCAGCAGCATGGTCCGGTTGTGGAGCGCGCGAGCGCGGCTGCGTGCGTAGGGAGCCTTGTCTCGTAAGAGCTGCGAGACATGGACGTTTTCTCTTAGGTGGGGGACAGCCAAGCGACCGGAGTTACGGAAGAGGAATGGAGGAGAGCAGGACGGAGAAGCGTCTGAAGCGGCAGAGTCTCCCGGGAGCGCGGAGAGCGAGAGCTGCGGTGAGTGGCGGGCCCTCGGGGCCCTGTCGCCCCTCTTCTGCGTCCCGGGCCCTCCCCTGGATCCTTCTCTCTCCCACGCTGCTGTGATTTTTTTTTTTTTCTCTTTTTCCTTTTGTTTTCCTTTCCCTTTACCTCCCGTCTTCTGTCTGTGTTTGTGTCCTGCTCCCTCTCCCTCTTTTTCTCCCTTCAGAATTTCTCTAGCCGGCTCCCTGTCTCTATTTCTCTGTCCTGCTGGCTGTCCGGTCGTTTCTTACTGTACCTCCCTGTCCAGCCGGCTCTCTTTTTGCTCTCCCTTTTTGCCTTTCTCTCCTTCTCTGTCCTGCTTCGTGGCCCTTTCTTCTCTTTCTCTCCCTCTCTGTTCTCTAGCCCCTTGCTGGTTTGTTTTGGGGTTTCCCTGCACACACGCCCCCCGCCCCTTTCTTGGTCTCTTTGTCTAGATCTGACCCTTTCTTTGTTTCTCGGTCCCTTTTTTCCTGTTCACTGTCCTTTTTCTCTCTCTGTCTGTGTCCCCTGCTCTCCGTTGCTATCTTTATCTCTCCTTTCTTCTTCATCTCCTCCCCCTGCCCCCGTCTCTCTCTCCCTCTTTCGTGCTCACTGGCCCTACATTTTCGTGCTCCGTCTCTGCAAGGCTCCTATTCCCTGTATTTCTTGATTTCTCTACCTCTCTGGCGTTTCCTTTCGACCCTTCTTTCTCTCTGAGCTTCTCGGTCTTCTCCCTTGTCTTATTTTCCTCTTCCTAGTGCTCTGCCCTGCTCCCCATCGCTTATTTTCTCTCTCCGTTTCTCTGCCCTGCTCCCTGTCCCTCTCTCTCTTTCTCCGTCCCCCTCTGCTGCTCCACAGCAGTGTTTTTCCTTTCTCCAGCGCTCTGACCTGCTCCCCACCCCCCTCCCCCCTTTTTCTCTCTGTCGTTCTTCCTGCTTCCCTGGACCTCTCTCTCTGCAATCTCGAGTCCTACTCCCTGTTTGTATCCCACTGTCCTGGTCTCCATCCCTCTCTTTGCCTCTCTATCCCTTTGTCCCTGTTTTTTCTTTCTCCGTCTCTCTGCCCTGCTGCCTAGTTCTGTCCGGTTCCCTTTCTGTTTGCTGGGTTGTTTTTTTTTTTCTCTCTTCATTCTTCTGCTTTGCTCTGTGTTCCCTCCCTCTCACTCCTGCAGCGTCCTGCTGTGTGTTACCTGTCCTTCTCCCTCTTGATATTTTTGCTCTTGCTCTGTCCC
The DNA here is from genome assembly GCF_030867145.1 of Opisthocomus hoazin. Taxonomy (NCBI): domain Eukaryota; kingdom Metazoa; phylum Chordata; class Aves; order Opisthocomiformes; family Opisthocomidae; genus Opisthocomus; species Opisthocomus hoazin. The sequence goes on from NW_027448749.1 coordinate 195,565, forward strand.
TCTGTCCTGCTGCCTGGAAGTAATTTTTTCTTCTCTGCATTTCTGTTCTTCTGACCATGGCTGTTTTTTCATTCTCCACCTCTCTCTCTCCTGCTCGCCAGCCTCGCCTTTCTCTCCCTGACGTTCTTTCCTCTTCCCAGTCCCTCTGCTTTTGTGTATCCTTGCACTCCACTCCCTCTGTCACGCTGTCTTGCTCCCCATCCCTCCCTTTCCTTTCTACCCTTCCGATGTCTGTGTCCCCCAAGCCCGCTTTGTACGTGTCCCTGTCAACACCCTTCTGTCACTCTTCTTCCCTTGCTGCTCTTGCTCTTTTTCTCTCTCTTCCTCTGTGCTGCGGCCCATCGCTGTTTTTAACTCCTCCATCCCTTTGTCCCGCTCCCTGTCCTTGTCAGTTTTGCCCTGTGCTCCAGGCTTTCCTTGTTTTCTGCATCTCTGTCCTTTTCCCTGTACCCTTTTTCTCTCTGCTCCTCAGTCCTTCTGCCTCGTCTTGTTTTTCTCTTTCTGCCGTCCCTCTCTTTTTGTCTGTGACCCTCTGTGCTCTTCTCCTTCTCCCTCTCAGTTTGCGGTTGTCCTATGTGTCCCCCTCTCTGTCTCTCTCTTCTGCTGTCCTGCTCCCCAGCCCCGTTATTTATTGCTTCACCCCTCGGTCTTGCTCTCAGTCCCTGTTTTCTCTCGTGCTCCGCCTCGCTGCCGTTCTCTCTGTTGCTCTCGTTTGCTGTCTGTCCCAGCGTCCTGCTCCCTGTCGCGCTCTCTGTTTCACAGTCTGGCGTCGTGTCCCTCACCTGTTTTCTCTCTCACTCTGTCCTTCCTCCTGGCTTTTCCTTGTCCCTCTGGCCTCTTACTCGTCGCTACTTTTTTCTTCCTTTCTCTACCTCTCTGCCTCTGCCCTGTCGCTTTCTTCCTCTCTCTCTCTGCAATGTTTCTTTCTCCATCTGTGCCCCCCTCCCTGTCCCTTTTCTCTTGTTCTCTCTGTCCTCCATCCTCCCCGTAACTCTTTGTCTGTGTATCTCCATACTGCTGCCTGTCCCTTTGTTTCTCGCTATATGCCCCTGTCCAGCTTGCTGTCCCGTTGTTCTCCTCTGTGCTGAACCGTGGCCTTTTCTATCATCCTGCAGCCCATCACCGATTTTACTTTCTCCACCTCTTTGGCCTGATCTGTGTGTCTCCTGCCCCCGTCCATCTGGCTTGTTCGCTCTACTTGTGTCTCCCTCCAGTGTTCTTTATTCCTCCGATTCAGTTTCTCTCTTGATCCATCAGTTCTGCTGCCCGCTCGTCGTTCTCTGTCTCTCTCTCTTTCCCTCTGTGCTGTTCCTGCGCGTAGCGCGCGAGCAAGCGCGGCTACGTGCCTGGGGATCCTTGTCTCGTAAGAGCTGCGAGACATGGACGTTTTCTCTTAGGTGGGGGACAGCCAAGCGACCGGAGTTACGGAAGAGGAATGGAGGAGAGCAGGACGGAGAAGCGTCTGAAGCGGCAGAGTCTCCCGGGAGCGCGGAGAGCGAGAGCCGCGGTGAGTGGCGGGCCCTCGGGGCCCTGTCGCCCCTCTTCTGCGTCCCGAGCTGTCCCCTGGATCCTTCTCTCTCCCACGCTGCTGTGATTTTTTTTTTTTTTTTTCTTTTTCCTTTTGTTTTCCTTTCCCTGTACCTCCCGTCTTCTGTCTGTGTGTGTGTTCTGCTCCCTCTCCCTCTTTTTCTCCCTTCAGAATTTCTCTAGCCGGCTCCCTGTCTCTATTTCTCTGTCCTGCTGGCTGTCCGGTCGTTTCTTGCTGTACCTCCCTGTCCAGCCGGCTCTCTTTTTGCTCTCCCTTTTTGCCTTTCTCTCCTTCTCTGTCCTGCTTCGTGGCCCTTTCTTCTCTTTCTCTCCCTCTCTGTTCTCTAGCCCCTTGCTGGTTTGTTTTGGGGTTTCCCTGCACACACGCCCCCCGCCCCTTTCTTGGTCTCTTTGTCTAGATCTGACCCTTTCTTTGTTTCTCGGTCCCTTTTTTCCTGTTCACTGTCCTTTTTCTCTCTCTGTCTGTGTCCCCTGCGCTCCGTTGCCATCTTTATCTCTCCTTTCTTCTTCATCTCCTCCCCCTGCCCCCGTCTCTCTCTCCCTCTTTCGCGCTCACCGGCCCTACATTTTCGTGCTCCGTCTCTGCAAGGCTCCTCGTCCCTGTATTTCTTGATTTCTCTACCTCTCTGGCGTTTCCTTTCGACCCTTCTTTCTCTCTGAGCTCCTCGGTCTTCTCCCTTGTCTTATTTTCCTCTTCCTAGTGCTCTGCCCTGCTCCCCATCGCTTATTTTCTCTCTCCGTTTCTCTGCCCTGCTCCCCGTCCCTGTCTGTCTTTCTCCGTCCCCCTCGGCTGCTCCACAGCAGAGTTTTTCCTTTCTCCGGCTCTCTGACCCGCTCCCCGCCCACCCAGGTTGACCGTCCCAGGTTTTGTTCTGCGTCTCCATCCTGCCGCTGTCCTCATCTATCCTTTTGTGCCCTTCTCTTTCTGTCTCTTTTCGTGTGTCCCCGCTGCTTTTTTTCCCATCTCTGTCCAGCTCCCTGTCCCTCTCCTTTTTCCTCTTGCTGTCCTTTTGCCCTGCTTCCTCTTGCTGTTTTTTCTGCCTTTCTCTCTCTGCGCCATTCCCTCTCCCATCCTTTCTTTCTCGATCCCCCTGTGCAGCTCGCTGTCCCTTGTTTCCTTTCTCTCTTCCTCGGTATTTTTTTTCTTTCTCCATACCTCTCTCCCGCTGCCCGTCACGGTCGCATTTCTCCCCCCAACGCTGTCCTGCTCTGTCCCTTTTCTCTCTCTCTGTCGTTTTGTCCCGCTCCCTGTGTTTGTTTTTTAATTCCTCCCTCAGGGTCCCTCAGCCCGGTGCTGTTTTTTCCCTTCTCCGCCTCTGTCTCCTGCTGCCCCGCTGAGGCTTTTCCCCCTCCGTCTCTGTCCTGCTCCCCCGTCTCTTACTTGTGCCTGTCTTTCACTTTGTCCTGCCTCCTTGTCCCCTTTTTCTCTCTCAGTATCACCTTGTCCCGCTCCCTGTCCCTGTCTTTCTCTGACAATCTGTCCCGCTCCTTGTCCTTCTCTTTCCCTTTGCTGTTATTCCCCGTCCTTGTTCTGGCCTTTCTTCCTTCTCTTTCTGTCCTGCTGCCCCAGTGCCTCTTTTTCCACCGCTGTCCTGCTCCCTGGCCCTTGTTTCCTCTCGCCGTCCCTCTGTCCTGCTTCCTGTCCCCAGTTTTTCTGTCTCTCTTTCTCGATCCTGCTGCCTGTCCGGTCGTTTCTTGCTGTACCTGCCTGTGCAGCTGGCTCTCCCTTTTTGCCTTTCTCTCCTTCTCTTCCTGCTTCCCGGCCCGTTCTTGTCTTCCTCTCTGTCTGTCCTCTATCCCCTTGCTGGTTTGTGTTGGGGTTCCAACCCTGACCACCCACCCCCTTCTTCGTCTGACCCTTTCTTTGTTTCTTAGTACGTTTCTTCCTGTTGCCTGTCCTTTTTCTCTCTCTGTCAGTGTGTCCTGCACTGCGTGGGACGGTGGTGGGAGGCTGAAAAAGGGTGGGAAGCTGGGGGGGCGGAGTGGAGGCTGGAAAGAGGTAGGAGGTTGCAGAGGGGTGGGAAGCTGAATTAAGTAGAGGCCAGCAAAAAGGGAGTTCGGAGGCTATCGAGGGGTGGGAGGCGGGGGGGGGGGGGGCGAGGAGGGGGGAGTAGAGGCCAGGAAAAAAAAGGAGGCCGGAAAGGGGTGGGAGGCTGCAGAGGGGTGGGAGGCCGGGGGCGAGAGTAGAGGCCAGAAAAAAGGGGAGGCCGGGGGGTGCGAGTAGAGGCCAGAAAGGCCCTTTTCTTGTGGCTTCTTCCCTGTCTTTATCTCTCTTTCCTGCCTTGTTTACTCCTCTGATTCAAGTTCTCTCTCGATCCGTGTGTTCTGCTTCCCACTCATCATATTCTCTCTTTTTCTCTGTCCTGTTCCTGAGGCTTGTTGTCTAGGAAGCCACGTCTCGTATGAGCTCTAAGACAGCCACATGCATTTTCTCTCAGGTGCAGGAGAGCCAAACGATTGGAGTTGCGGAAGAAGAGGGGAAGAGAGAAGGGGAGAGAAACATCTGAAATGTCAAAGTCTCCCGGCAGCACCGAGAGTGAGAGCTGCGGTGAGTCGTGGGCCCTCGGGGCCCTGTCACCCCTCTTGTGCATCCTGGGCCCTCCCCAGCTCCCTCTCTTTCCCCCACTGCTACGATTATTTTTTTTTTCTGCTCTTGTGTACCTTCTTTCTCCATCTGTCTCTGACTTGTCCCCATCTTTTAGGTCCTCCCTCTTTCTGCCCTGCAGCCCGTGGCATTTTTTTCCTTCTTCCCCTCTTTCTGTTCAGCTCCCGGTTACTAGTTTTGCTTTCCTCCTACTCTGTAGCCTGTCAGTACTTTTGCTGTCTTTGGTGCTCTCTGTCTGGCTCCTCGTCCCTTGATTCGAGGCCTTCCTTCTCGGCTCCGTAGCACGTCACAGATCTACTGCTTTCTCCATGTCTATTCTATTCTATTTCCTCATCTCTCTTTGTCCAGGTCCCTGCCGCTATTCTTTTTTCCTCTGTCATGCTGCAGGGTTTTTTTTTGCATCTCCTTCCTGCTCCCCGTTCTTCATTTTCGGTCTGTGTCCTGCTCCCTCTTCTTCTTTCTGCTGCCGCTCTTGCTCTCTTGCTGCTGCTTCTTTCTCCATGTCTGTGGGACTGCCTGTCCCCGTCCTTCTCTCGCCGTCCCTTTCCCTGCTTGGTGCTTTCTCGTTCCACCGCTGCTGTCCAGCCACCTGTCACTTTTCTCCTCTCTTGTAGTGGCCTGCACCCTGCTCCTCATTTTTGGCAGCCTCTGCCGAGCAGCGCGTCTCTCCGGGAGGCGACGGACGGACTGTTCGCCGCTGGATCAACGGGCGCAGCTGCAGGAAGGAGTGCCGAGGTGTCGGAGGGGCAGAGGGAGCGTCGGGGGCCCCGACCCCGGAGCAGAGCGGCTCCCGGGACTGGCTGGGTGCGTGACTGAGTAAAGACCTGCGGTCCCTTTTGCCCTGGCGGCTGCGTTTGTGCTTGGTTTGCACGGGACGAGGGGCTGCGCCAGAGGCCAGGGGAGGAGGGGACGGGCTGTGGGGCTGGGGCGACGGCCCCCTGTTCCTGCCGGGGTCCAGCCGTGGGCCGGGGCCGGGGGAGCCCCAGGTGCGGGCAGCGGGGCTGATGGCGACGGCCCCTCCCTGTGCCGGTGGAGGGCCCGGTGCTGCCGTGGCGCGGGTGGCCGTGGAGGGGCCGGTGCTGCCGTGGCGCGGGTGGCCGTGGAGGGGCCGGTACGATCGCTGCTGCCACCCGGTGAGCAAAGTTCGGTACTGCGGCTCGGGCGGCGCCAATGCGCGGTGGCGCCGTGTCCAAGAGCTCGCTGCTGCCACCCGGTGAGCAAAGTTCGGTACTGCCGCTCGAGTGGCGCAGGTGCTTTGCGCGCTGGGAGGAGCCGTGCCCTGTGTGTCCGGCGCTGCAATAAGGAACGCCTGCCTGCTTGCTGAAGTGCCCAAAGGGCTTCAGAGAGTCTTTGTGTTTGCCCAATGACGGCATGGTGGGCTCCAGCCGTGGGCCGGGGCCGGAAGAGCCCCAGGTGCGGGCAGCGGGGCTGATGGCGACGGCCCCTCCCTCTGCCGGTAGAGGGCCCGGTGCTGCCGTGCCGGGCCCGATGCGAGCCGAAGGAGGAGCGGAGCCATAGCCGGGTTGCGGCTGCAGCGAGGGAGAAGGTGAGCGCGGGGTATGGGGGGGGGGGGTTGGATGGAGCGGCGGGTCCCGGGGAAAAGCCCCCGGGAGGGCGGGGTCCGTGTCGGGGGCAAGGAGCGATAGGGGTGCGGCGCCGTGTCGGAGCCGCGAGTCGGGGTCTGCTCGGAGCCGGAGCCGGCGCTGGGAGCCGCCCCCGCCCCCGCAGGCGCCGCCCCCGCCCCCGCTGGCGCCGCCCCCGCCCCCGCTGGCGCCGCCCCCGCCCCCGCTGGCGCCGCCCTTGCCCCAGCTGGCGCCGCCCTTGCCCCCGCTGGCGCCGCCCCCGCCCCCGCTGGCGCCGCCCCCGCCCCAGCTGGCACCGCCCTTGCCCCCGCTGGCGCCGCCCCCGCCCCCGCTGGCGCCGCCCCCGCCCCCGCTGGCGCCGCCCCCGCCCCCGCTGGCGCCGCCCCCGCCCCCGCTGGCGCCGCCCCCGCCCCCGCTGGCGCCGCCCCCGCCCCCGCTGGCGCCGCCCCCGCCCCCGCTGGCGCCGCCCCCGCCCCCGCTGGCGCCGCCCCCGCTGGCACCGCCCCCGGCCCCGCTGGCGCCGCCCCCGGCCCCGCTGGCGCCGCCCCCGGCCCCGCTGGCGCCGCCCCCTGGCCGCAACGCGGTACTGCAGCCCGGCGTTCGGCTCAGAGTGTGGCCCCTCCGGCGCGCCGTCGGCTCGTGGCGCATGCGCGGTGCGGCGGAGCAGCATGGCGGCGGGCTGGTGTTCGGTGCCGGGGCGGCGGGGGAGCAGAGAGGCCAGCGGTGAGGCGCGGGCTCCCCTCCAGCGGGTGTGGGGGTGCGTGGTGGCTGCTCGAGGGTGGTGGGATGGGAAACTTGGAGCCGGCCGCTGCGGCAGGCTGCAGGAGGCGAGCCGGGTGCGGGCAGCCCCGGGGCCAGAGGCGGGAGGTGACGGAAGGGAATGGGAGAAGGAGGCGGGCACCCCCCCCCCCCCCAAGTCGGCAGTGCTCCCCCGGCCCCGCTCGCCCCGCGCAGCCGCCCCCAGCTGCAGCACGTCCCCTGAAGCCTGTGTCCCGGAGCGCCCGGCCTCCCCCAAGGCCCGTGGTGCGGGCTGCCTCGGCCTCCCTGAACGCGGTCGCCGCTGCTTGTTTATGTGTGGCAGGGGCTGCGCTGAGGACGCGTTTGTCCGTTCGTGCCCTGGGGATGCCGTTGGCTGCGCCCGCTCCGGGCTTGTGTGGGCTGCGTGTGCCGGGCCTCGCTGTGCTGGCGGCGTGGGGGCGAAAAGGGAGAGGCGGAGCGCTGAGTGGCTGCGGACAGGAGGTGGCGCGGCTGAAGCTGGAGAGTCCCGAGAAGGCTGAAGAAGAAGAAGAAATGGAAGGCCAGCTGGCTGGCAGCTGCCTGGCGCTGCGGGTGAGGAAGGCTCCGTCTTGGTAGCCCGCAGCAGGCCAGGCCGCCAGCGTGCCCCGCAGGGTCTGTATGTGTCACCAGCAGCAGCATGGTCCGGTTGTGGAGCGCGCGAGCGCGGCTGCGTGCGTAGGGAGCCTTGTCTCGTAAGAGCTGCGAGACATGGACGTTTTCTCTTAGGTGGGGGACAGCCAAGCGACCGGAGTTACGGAAGAGGAATGGAGGAGAGCAGGACGGAGAAGCGTCTGAAGCGGCAGAGTCTCCCGGGAGCGCGGAGAGCGAGAGCTGCGGTGAGTGGCGGGCCCTCGGGGCCCTGTCGCCCCTCTTCTGCGTCCCGGGCCCTCCCCTGGATCCTTCTCTCTCCCACGCTGCTGTGATTTTTTTTTTTTTCTCTTTTTCCTTTTGTTTTCCTTTCCCTTTACCTCCCGTCTTCTGTCTGTGTTTGTGTCCTGCTCCCTCTCCCTCTTTTTCTCCCTTCAGAATTTCTCTAGCCGGCTCCCTGTCTCTATTTCTCTGTCCTGCTGGCTGTCCGGTCGTTTCTTACTGTACCTCCCTGTCCAGCCGGCTCTCTTTTTGCTCTCCCTTTTTGCCTTTCTCTCCTTCTCTGTCCTGCTTCGTGGCCCTTTCTTCTCTTTCTCTCCCTCTCTGTTCTCTAGCCCCTTGCTGGTTTGTTTTGGGGTTTCCCTGCACACACGCCCCCCGCCCCTTTCTTGGTCTCTTTGTCTAGATCTGACCCTTTCTTTGTTTCTCGGTCCCTTTTTTCCTGTTCACTGTCCTTTTTCTCTCTCTGTCTGTGTCCCCTGCGCTCCGTTGCCATCTTTATCTCTCCTTTCTTCTTCATCTCCTCCCCCTGCCCCCGTCTCTCTCTCCCTCTTTCGCGCTCACCGGCCCTACATTTTCGTGCTCCGTCTCTGCAAGGCTCCTCGTCCCTGTATTTCTTGATTTCTCTACCTCTCTGGCGTTTCCTTTCGACCCTTCTTTCTCTCTGAGCTTCTCGGTCTTCTCCCTTGTCTTATTTTCCTCTTCCTAGTGCTCTGCCCTGCTCCCCATCGCTTATTTTCTCTCTCCGTTTCTCTGCCCTGCTCCCCGTCCCTGTCTTTCTTTCTCCGTCCCCCTCTGCTGCTCCACAGCAGTGTTTTTCCTTTCTCCAGCGCTCTGACCTGCTCCCCACCCCCCTCCCCCCTTTTTCTCTCTGTCATTCTTCCTGCTTCCCTGGACCTCTCTCTCTGCAATCTCGAGTCCTACTCCCTGTTTGTATCCCACTGTCCTGGTCCCCATCCCTCTCTTTGCCTCTCTATCCCTTTGTCCCTGTTTTTTCTTTCTCCGTCTCTCTGCCCTGCTGCCTAGTTCTGTCCGGTTCCCTTTCTGTTTGCTGGGTTGTTTTTTTTTTTCTCTCTTCATTCTTCTGCTTTGCTCTGTGTTCCCTCCCTCTCACTCCTGCAGCGTCCTGCTGTGTGTTACCTGTCCTTCTCCCTCTTGATATTTTTGCTCTTGCTCTGTCCCTCTGTCCTGCTGCCTGGAAGTAATTTTTTCTTCTCTGCATTTCTGTTCTTCTGACCATGGCTGTTTTTTCATTCTCCACCTCTCTCTCTCCTGCTCGCCAGCCTCGCCTTTCTCTCCCTGACGTTCTTTCCTCTTCCCAGTCCCTCTGCTTTTGTGTATCCTTGCACTCCACTCCCTCTGTCACGCTGTCTTGCTCCCCATCCCTCCCTTTCCTTTCTACCCTTCCGATGTCTGTGTCCCCCAAGCCCGCTTTGTACGTGTCCCTGTCAACACCCTTCTGTCACTCTTCTTCCCTTGCTGCTCTTGCTCTTTTTCTCTCTCTTCCTCTGTGCTGCGGCCCATCGCTGTTTTTAACTCCTCCATCCCTTTGTCCCGCTCCCTGTCCTTGTCAGTTTTGCCCTGTGCTCCAGGCTTTCCTTGTTTTCTGCATCTCTGTCCTTTTCCCTGTACCCTTTTTCTCTCTGCTCCTCAGTCCTTCTGCCTCGTCTTGTTTTTCTCTTTCTGCCGTCCCTCTCTTTTTGTCTGTGACCCTCTGTGCTCTTCTCCTTCTCCCTCTCAGTTTGCGGTTGTCCTATGTGTCCCCCTCTCTGTCTCTCTCTTCTGCTGTCCTGCTCCCCAGCCCCGTTATTTATTGCTTCACCCCTCGGTCTTGCTCTCAGTCCCTGTTTTCTCTCGTGCTCCGCCTCGCTGCCGTTCTCTCTGTTGCTCTCGTTTGCTGTCTGTCCCAGCGTCCTGCTCCCTGTCGCGCTCTCTGTTTCACAGTCTGGCGTCGTGTCCCTCACCTGTTTTCTCTCTCACTCTGTCCTTCCTCCTGGCTTTTCCTTGTCCCTCTGGCCTCTTACTCGTCGCTACTTTTTTCTTCCTTTCTCTACCTCTCTGCCTCTGCCCTGTCGCTTTCTTCCTCTCTCTCTCTGCAATGTTTCTTTCTCCATCTGTGCCCCCCTCCCTGTCCCTTTTCTCTTGTTCTCTCTGTCCTCCATCCTCCCCGTAACTCTTTGTCTGTGTATCTCCATACTGCTGCCTGTCCCTTTGTTTCTCGCTATATGCCCCTGTCCAGCTTGCTGTCCCGTTGTTCTCCTCTGTGCTGAACCGTGGCCTTTTCTATCATCCTGCAGCCCGTCACCGATTTTACTTTCTCCACCTCTTTGGCCTGATCTGTGTGTCTCCTGCCCCCGTCCATCTGGCTTGTTCGCTCTACTTGTGTCTCCCTCCAGTGTTCTTTATTCCTCCGATTCAGTTTCTCTCTTGATCCATCAGTTCTGCTGCCCGCTCGTCGTTCTCTGTCTCTCTCTCTTTCCCTCTGTGCTGTTCCTGCGCGTAGCGCGCGAGCAAGCGAGGCTACGTGCCTGGGGATCCTTGTCTCGTAAGAGCTGCGAGACATGGACGTTTTCTCTTAGGTGGGGGACAGCCAAGCGACCGGAGTTACGGAAGAGGAATGGAGGAGAGCAGGACGGAGAAGCGTCTGAAGCGGCAGAGTCTCCCGGGAGCGCAGAGAGCGAGAGCCGCGGTGAGTGGCGGGCCCTCGGGGCCCTGTCGCCCCTCTTCTGCGTCCCGAGCTGTCCCCTGGATCCTTCTCTCTCCCACGCTGCTGTGATTTTTTTTTTTTTTTCTTTTTCCTTTTGTTTTCCTTTCCCTGTACCTCCCGTCTTCTGTCTGTGTGTGTGTTCTGCTCCCTCTCCCTCTTTTTCTCCCTTCAGAACTTCTCTAGCCGGCTCCCTGTCTCTATTTGTCTGTCCTGCTGGCTGTCCGGTCGTTTCTTGCTGTACCTCCCTGTCCAGCCGGCTCTCTTTTTGCTCTCCCTTTTTGCCTTTCTCTCCTTCTCTGTCCTGCTTCGTGGCCCTTTCTTCTCTTTCTCTCCCTCTCTGTTCTCTAGCCCCTTGCTGGTTTGTTTTGGGGTTTCCCTGCACACACGCCCCCCGCCCCTTTCTTGGTCTCTTTGTCTAGATCTGACCCTTTCTTTGTTTCTCGGTCCCTTTTTTCCTGTTCACTGTCCTTTTTCTCTCTCTGTCTGTGTCCCCTGCGCTCCGTTGCCATCTTTATCTCTCCTTTCTTCTTCATCTCCTCCCCCTGCCCCCGTCTCTCTCTCCCTCTTTCGCGCTCACCGGCCCTACATTTTCGTGCTCCGTCTCTGCAAGGCTCCTCGTCCCTGTATTTCTTGATTTCTCTACCTCTCTGGCGTTTCCTTTCGACCCTTCTTTCTCTCTGAGCTCCTCGGTCTTGTCCCTTGTCTTATTTTCCTCTTCCTAGTGCTCTGCCCTGCTCCCCATCGCTTATTTTCTCTCTCCGTTTCTCTGCCCTGCTCCCCGTCCCTGTCTGTCTTTCTCCGTCCCCCTCGGCTGCTCCACAGCAGAGTTTTTCCTTTCTCCGGCTCTCTGACCCGCTCCCCGCCCACCCAGGTTGACCGTCCCAGGTTTTGTTCTGCGTCTCCATCCTGCCGCTGTCCTCATCTATCCTTTTGTGCCCTTCTCTTTCTGTCTCTTTTCGTGTGTCCCCGCTGCTTTTTTTCCCATCTCTGTCCAGCTCCCTGTCCCTTTCCTTTTTCCTCTTGCTGTCCTTTTGCCCTGCTTCCTCTTGCTGTTTTTTCTGCCTTTCTCTCTCTGCGCCATTCCCTCTCCCATCCTTTCTTTCTCGATCCCCCTGTGCAGCTCGCTGTCCCTTGTTTCCTTTCTCTCTTCCTCGGTATTTTTTTTCTTTCTCCATACCTCTCTCCCGCTGCCCGTCACGGTCGCATTTCTCCCCCCAACGCTGTCCTGCTCTGTCCCTTTTCTCTCTCTCTGTCGTTTTGTCCCGCTCCCTGTGTTTGTTTTTTAATTCCTCCCTCAGGGTCCCTCAGCCCGGTGCTGTTTTTTCCCTTCTCCGCCTCTGTCTCCTGCTGCCCAGCTGAGGCTTTTCCCCCTCCGTCTCTGTCCTGCTCCCCCGTCTCTTACTTGTGCCTGTCTTTCACTTTGTCCTGCCTCCTTGTCCCCTTTTTCTCTCTCAGTATCACCTTGTCCCGCTCCCTGTCCCTGTCTTTCTCTGACAATCTGTCCCGCTCCTTGTCCTTCTCTTTCCCTTTGCTGTTATTCCCCGTCCTTGTTCTGGCCTTTCTTCCTTCTCTTTCTGTCCTGCTGCCCCAGTGCCTCTTTTTCCACCGCTGTCCTGCTCCCTGGCCCTTGTTTCCTCTCGCCGTCCCTCTGTCCTGCTTCCTGTCCCCAGTTTTTCTGTCTCTCTTTCTCGATCCTGCTGCCTGTCCGGTCGTTTCTTGCTGTACCTGCCTGTGCAGCCGGCTCTCCCTTTTTGCCTTTCTCTCCTTCTCTTCCTGCTTCCCGGCCCGTTCTTGTCTTCCTCTCTGTCTGTCCTCTATCCCCTTGCTGGTTTGTGTTGGGGTTCCAACCCTGACCACCCACCCCCTTCTTCGTCTGACCCTTTCTTTGTTTCTTAGTACGTTTCTTCCTGTTGCCTGTCCTTTTTCTCTCTCTGTCAGTGTGTCCTGCACTGCGTGGGACGGTGGTGGGAGGCTGAAAAAGGGTGGGAAGCTGGGGGGGCGGAGTGGAGGCTGGAAAGAGGTAGGAGGTTGCAGAGGGGTGGGAAGCTGAATTAAGTAGAGGCCAGCAAAAAGGGAGTTAGGAGGCTATCGAGGGGTGGGAGGCGGGGGGGGGGGGGGGGGGCGAGGAGGGGGGAGTAGAGGCCAGGAAAAAAAAAGGAGGCCGGAAAGGGGTGGGAGGCTGCAGAGGGGTGGGAGGCCGGGGGCGAGAGTAGAGGCCAGAAAAAAAGGGAGGCCGGAAAGGGGTGGGAGGCTGCAGAGGGGTGGGAGGCTGGGGGCGAGAGTAGAGGCCAGAAAAAAAAGGAGGCCGGGGGGTGCGAGTAGAGGCCAGAAAGGCCCTTTTTTGTGGCTTCTTCCCTGTCTTTATCTCTCTTTCCTGCCTTGTTTACTCCTCTGATTCAAGTTCTCTCTCGATCCATGTGTTCTGCTTCCCACTCATCATATTCTCTCTTTTTCTCTGTCCTGTTCCTGAGGCTTGTTGTCTAGGAAGCCACGTCTCGTATGAGCTCTAAGACGGCCACATGCATTTTCTCTCAGGTGCAGGAGAGCCAAACGATTGGAGTTGCGGAAGAAGAGGGGAAGAGAGAAGGGGAGAGAAACATCGGAAGTGTCAAAGTCTCCCGGCAGCACCGAGAGTGAGAGCTGCGGTGAGTCGTGGGCCCTCGGGGCCCTGTCACCCCTCTTGTGCATCCTGGGCCCTCCCCGGCTCCCTCTCTTTCCCCCACTGCTACGATTATTTTTTTTTTCTGCTCTTGTGTACCTTCTTTCTCCATCTGTCTCTGACTTGTCCCCATCTTTTAGGTCCTCCCTCTTTCTGCCCTGCAGCCCGTGGCATTTTTTTCCTTCTTCCCCTCTTTCTGTTCAGCTCCCGGTTACTAGTTTTGCTTTCCTCCTACTCTGTAGCCTGTCAGTACTTTTGCTGTCTTTGGTGCTCTCTGTCTGGCTCCTCGTCCCTTGATTCGAGGCCTTCCTTCTCGGCTCCGTAGCACGTCACAGATCTACTGCTTTCTCCATGTCTATTCTATTCTATTTCCTCATCTCTCTTTGTCCAGGTCCCTGCCGCTATTCTTTTTTCCTCTGTCATGCTGCAGGGTTTTTTTTTGCATCTCCTTCCTGCTCCCCGTTCTTCACTTTCGGTCTGTGTCCTGCTCCCTCTTCTTCTTTCTGCTGCCGCTCTTGCTCTCTTGCTGCTGCTTCTTTCTCCGTCTCTGTGGGACTGCCTGTCCCCGTCCTTCTCTCGCCGTCCCTTTCCCTGCTTGGTGCTTTCTCGTTCCACCGCCGCTGTCCAGCCACCTGTCACTTTTCTCCTCTCTTGTAGTGGCCTGCACCCTGCTCCTCATTTTTGGCAGCCTCTGCCGAGCAGCGCGTCGCTCCGGGAGGCGAGGGACGGACTGTTCGCCGCTGGATCAACGGGCGCAGCTGCGGGAAGGAGTGCCGAGGTGTCGGAGGGGCAGAGGGAGCGTCGGGGGCCCCGAGCCCGGAGCAGAGCGGCTCCCGGGACTGGCTGGGTGCGTGACTGAGTAAAGACCTGCGGTCCCTTTTGCCCTGGCGGCTGCGTTTGTGCTTGGTTTGCACGGGACGAGGGGCTGCGCCAGAGGCCAGGGGAGGAGGGGACGGGCTGTGGGGCTGGGGCGACGGCCCCCTGTTCCTGCCGGGGTCCAGCCGTGGGCCGGGGCCGGGGGAGCCCCAGGTGCGGGCAGCGGGGCTGATGGCGACGGCCGCTCCCTGTGCCGGTGGAGGGCCCGGTGCTGCCGTGGCGCGGGTGGCCGTGGAGGGGCCGGTACGATCGCTGCTGCCACCCGGTGAGCAAAGTTCGGTACTGCGGCTCGGGCGGCGCCAATGCGCGGTGGCGCCGTGTCCAAGGGCTCGCTGCTGCCACCCGGTGAGCAAAGTTCGGTACTGCGGCTCGGGTGGCGCCGTGTCCAAGGGCTCGCTGCTGCCACCCGGTGAGCAAAGTTCGGTACTGCCGCTCGAGTGGCGCAGGTGCTTTGCGCGCTGGGAGGAGCCGTGCCCTGTGTGTCCGGCGCTGCAATAAGGAACGCCTGCCTGCTTGCTGAAGTGCCCAAAGGGCTTCAGAGAGTCTTTGTGTTTGCCCAATGACGGCATCGTGGGCTCCAGCCGTGGGCCGGGGCCGGAAGAGCCCCAGGTGCGGGCAGCGGGGCTGATGGCGACGGCCCCTCCCTCTGCCGGTAGAGGGCCCGGTGCTGCCGTGCCGGGCCCGATGCGAGCCGAAGGAGGAGCGGAGCCATAGCCGGGTTGCGGCTGCAGCGAGGGAGAAGGTGAGCGCGGGGTATGGGGGGGGGGGTTGGATGGAGCGGCGGGTCCCGGGGAAAAGCCCCCGGGAGGGCGGGGTCCGTGTCGGGGGCAAGGAGCGATGGGGGTGCGGCGCCGTGTCGGAGCCGCGAGTCGGGGTCTGCTCGGAGCCGGAGCCGGCGCTGGGCGCCGCCCCCGCCCCCGCTGGCGCCGCCCCCGCCCCCGCTGGCGCCGCCCCCGCCCCCGCTGGCGCCGCCCCCGGCCCCGCTGGCGCCGCCCCCGGCCCCGCTGGCACCGCCCCCGGCCCCGCTGGCGCCGCCCTCGCCCCCGCCGCCCCCTGGCCGCAACGCGGTACTGCAGCCCGGCGTTCGGCTCAGAGTGTGGCCCCTCCGGCGCGCCGTCGGCGCGTGGCGCATGCGCGGTGCGGCGGAGCAGCATGGCGGCGGCCTGGTGTCCGGTGCCGGGGCGGCGGGGGAGCAGAGAGGCCAGCGGTGAGGCGCGGGCTCCCCTCCAGCGGGTGCGGGGGTGCGTGGTGGCTGCTCGAGGGTGGTGGGACGGGAAGCTTGGAGCCGGCCGCTGCGGCAGGCTGCAGGAGGCGAGCCGGGTGCGGGCAGCCCCGGGGCCAGAGGCGGGAGGTGACGGAAGGGAATGGGAGAAGGAGGCGGGCACCCCCCCCCCCCCCCCCCCCAAGTCGGCAGTGCTCCCCCGGCCCCGCTCGCCCCGCGCAGCCGCCCCCAGCTGCCTCACGTCCCCTGAAGCCTGTGTCCCGGAGCGCCCGGCCTCCCCCAAGGCCCGTGGTGCGGGCTGCCTCGGCCTCCCTGAACGCGGTCGCCGCTGCTTGTTTATGTGTGGCAGGGGCTGCGCTGAGGACGCGTTTGTCCGTTCGTGCCCTGGGGATGCCGTTGGCTGCGCCCGCTCCGGGCTTTTGTGGGCTGCGTGTGCCGGGCCTCGCTGTGCTGGCGGCGTGGGGGCGAAA
Source organism: Opisthocomus hoazin (assembly GCF_030867145.1). Taxonomy (NCBI): domain Eukaryota; kingdom Metazoa; phylum Chordata; class Aves; order Opisthocomiformes; family Opisthocomidae; genus Opisthocomus; species Opisthocomus hoazin. Next base: position 210,879 of record NW_027448749.1, read on the forward strand.
AGGGAGAGGCGGAGCGCTGAGTGGCTGCGGACAGGAGGTGGCGCGGCTGAAGCTGGAGAGTCCCGAGAAGGCTGAAGAAGAAGAAGAAATGGAAGGCCACCTGGCTGGCAGCTGCCTGGCGCTGCGGGTGAGGAAGGCTCCGTCTTGGTAGCCCGCAGCAGGCCAGGCCGCCAGCGTGCCCCGCAGGGTCTGTATGTGTCACCAGCAGCAGCATGGTCCGGTTGTGGAGCGCGTGAGTGCGGCTGCGTGCGTAGGGAGCCTTGTCTCGTAAGAGCTGCGAGACATGGACGTTTTGTCTTAGGTGGGGGACAGCCAAGCGACCGGAGTTACGGAAGAGGAATGGAGGAGAGCAGGACAGAGAAGCGTCTGAAGCGGCAGAGTCTCCCGGGAGCGCGGAGAGCGAGAGCCGCGGTGAGTGGCGGGCCCTCGGGGCCCTGTCGCCCCTCTTCTGCGTCCCGGGCCCTCCCCTGGATCCTTCTCTCTCCCACGCTGCTGTGATTTTTTTTTTTTTTTTTCTTTTTCCTTTTGTTTTCCTTTCCCTGTACCTCCCGTCTTCTGTCTGTGTTTGTGTTCTGCTCCCTCTCCCTCTTTTTCTCCCTTCAGAATTTCTCTAGCTGGCTCCCTGTCTCTATTTCTCTGTCCTGCTGGCTGTCCGGTCGTTTCTTGCTGTACCTCCCTGTCCAGCCGGCTCTCTTTTTGCTCTCCCTTTTTGCCTTTCTCTCCTTCTCTGTCCTGCTTCATGGCCCTTTCTTCTCTTTCTCTCCCTCTCTGTTCTCTAGCCCCTTGCTGGTTTGTTTTGGGGTTTCCCTGCACACACGCCCCCCGCCCCTTTCTTGGTCTCTTTGTCTAGATCTGACCCTTTCTTTGTTTCTCGGTCCCTTTTTTCCTGTTCACTGTCCTTTTTCTCTCTCTGTCTGTGTCCCCTGCGCTCCGTTGCTATCTTTATCTCTCCTTTCTTCTTCATCTCCTCCCCCTGCCCCCGTCTCTCTCTCCCTCTTTCGCGCTCACCGGCCCTACATTTTCGTGCTCCGTCTCTGCAAGGCTCCTCGTCCCTGTATTTCTTGATTTCTCTACCTCTCTGGCGTTTCCTTTCGACCCTTCTTTCTCTCTGAGCTTCTCGGTCTTCTCCCTTGTCTTATTTTCCTCTTCCTAGTGCTCTGCCCTGCTCCCCATCGCTTATTTTCTCTCTCCGTTTCTCTGCCCTGCTCCCCGTCCCTGTCTGTCTTTCTCCGTCCCCCTCTGCTGCTCCACAGCAGAGTTTTTCCTTTCTCCAGCGCTCTGACCTGCTCCCCACCCCCCTCCCCCCTTTTTCTCTCTGTCATTCTTCCTGCTTCCCTGGACCTCTCTCTCTGCAATCTCGAGTCCTACTCCCTGTTTGTATCCCACTGTCCTGGTCCCCATCCCTCTCTTTGCCTCTCTATCCCTTTGTCCCTGTTTTTTCTTTCTCCGTCTCTCTGCCCTGCTGCCTAGTTCTGTCCGGTTCCCTTTCTGTTTGCTGGGTTGTTTTTTTTTTTCTCTCTTCATTCTTCTGCTTTGCTCTGTGTTCCCTCCCTCTCACTCCTGCAGCGTCCTGCTGTGTGTTACCTGTCCTTCTCCCTCTTGATATTTTTGCTCTTGCTCTGTCCCTCTGTCCTGCTGCCTGGAAGTAATTTTTTCTTCTCTGCATTTCTGTTCTTCTGACCATGGCTGTTTTTTCATTCTCCACCTCTCTCTCTCCTGCTCGCCAGCCTCGCCTTTCTCTCCCTGACGTTCTTTCCTCTTCCCAGTCCCTCTGCTTTTGTGTATCCTTGCACTCCACTCCCTCTGTCACGCTGTCTTGCTCCCCATCCCTCCCTTTCCTTTCTACCCTTCCGATGTCTGTGTCCCCCAAGCCCGCTTTGTACGTGTCCCTGTCAACACCCTTCTGTCACTCTTCTTCCCTTGCTGCTCTTGCTCTTTTTCTCTCTCTTCCTCTGTGCTGCGGCCCATCGCTGTTTTTAACTCCTCCATCCCTTTGTCCCGCTCCCTGTCCTTGTCAGTTTTGCCCTGTGCTCCAGGCTTTCCTTGTTTTCTGCATCTCTGTCCTTTTCCCTGTACCCTTTTTCTCTCTGCTCCTCAGTCCTTCTGCCTCGTCTCGTTTTTCTCTTTCTGCCGTCCCTCTCTTTTTGTCTGTGACCCTCTGTGCTCTTCTCCTTCTCCCTCTCAGTTTGCGGTTGTCCTATGTGTCCCCCTCTCTGTCTCTCTCTTCTGCTGTCCTGCTCCCCAGCCCCGTTATTTATTGCTTCACCCCTCGGTCTTGCTCTCAGTCCCTGTTTTCTCTCGTGCTCCGCCTCGCTGCCGTTCTCTCTGTTGCTCTCGTTTGCTGTCTGTCCCAGCGTCCTGCTCCCTGTCGCGCTCTCTGTTTCACAGTCTGGCGTCGTGTCCCTCACCTGTTTTCTCTCTCACTCTGTCCTTCCTCCTGGCTTTTCCTTGTCCCTCTGGCCTCTTACTCGTCGCTACTTTTTTCTTCCTTTCTCTACCTCTCTGCCTCTGCCCTGTCGCTTTCTTCCTCTCTCTCTCTGCAATGTTTCTTTCTCCATCTGTGCCCCCCTCCCTGTCCCTTTTCTCTTGTTCTCTCTGTCCTCCATCCTCCCCGTAACTCTTTGTCTGTGTATCTCCATACTGCTGCCTGTCCCTTTGTTTCTCGCTATATGCCCCTGTCCAGCTTGCTGTCCCGTTGTTCTCCTCTGTGCTGAACCGTGGCCTTTTCTATCATCCTGCAGCCCGTCACCGATTTTACTTTCTCCACCTCTTTGGCCTGATCTGTGTGTCTCCTGCCCCCGTCCATCTGGCTTGTTCGCTCTACTTGTGTCTCCCTCCAGTGTTCTTTATTCCTCCGATTCAGTTTCTCTCTTGATCCATCAGTTCTGCTGCCCGCTCGTCGTTCTCTGTCTCTCTCTCTTTCCCTCTGTGCTGTTCCTGCGCGTAGCGCGCGAGCAAGCGAGGCTACGTGCCTGGGGATCCTTGTCTCGTAAGAGCTGCGAGACATGGACGTTTTCTCTTAGGTGGGGGACAGCCAAGCGACTGGAGTTACGGAAGAGGAATGGAGGAGAGCAGGACAGAGAAGCGTCTGAAGCGGCAGAGTCTCCCGGGAGCGCGGAGAGCGAGAGCCGCGGTGAGTGGCGGGCCCTCGGGGCCCTGTCGCCCCTCTTCTGCGTCCCGAGCTGTCCCCTGGATCCTTCTCTCTCCCACGCTGCTGTGATTTTTTTTTTTTTTTTCTTTTTCCTTTTGTTTTCCTTTCCCTGTACCTCCCGTCTTCTGTCTGTGTTTGTGTTCTGCTCCCTCTCCCTCTTTTTCTCCCTTCAGAATTTCTCTAGCCGGCTCCCTGTCTCTCTTTCTCTGTCCTGCTGGCTGTCCGGTCGTTTCTTGCTGTACCTCCCTGTCCAGCCGGCTCTCTTTTTGCTCTCCCTTTTTGCCTTTCTCTCCTTCTCTGTCCTGCTTCGTGGCCCTTTCTTCTCTTTCTCTCCCTCTCTGTTCTCTAGCCCCTTGCTGGTTTGTTTTGGGGTTTCCCTGCACACACGCCCCCCGCCCCTTTCTTGGTCTCTTTGTCTAGATCTGACCCTTTCTTTGTTTCTCGGTCCCTTTTTTCCTGTTCACTGTCCTTTTTCTCTCTCTGTCTGTGTCCCCTGCGCTCCGTTGCCATCTTTATCTCTCCTTTCTTCTTCATCTCCTCCCCCTGCCCCCGTCTCTCTCTCCCTCTTTCGCGCTCACCGGCCCTACATTTTCGTGCTCCGTCTCTGCAAGGCTCCTCGTCCCTGTATTTCTTGATTTCTCTACCTCTCTGGCGTTTCCTTTCGACCCTTCTTTCTCTCTGAGCTCCTCGGTCTTGTCCCTTGTCTTATTTTCCTCTTCCTAGTGCTCTGCCCTGCTCCCCATCGCTTATTTTCTCTCTCCGTTTCTCTGCCCTGCTCCCCGTCCCTCTCTCTCTTTCTCCGTCCCCCTCTGCTGCTCCACAGCAGTGTTTTTCCTTTCTCCAGCGCTCTGACCTGCTCCCCACCCCCCTCCCCCCTTTTTCTCTCTGTCATTCTTCCTGCTTCCCTGGACCTCTCTCTCTGCAATCTCGAGTCCTACTCCCTGTTTGTATCCCACTGTCCTGGTCCCCATCCCTCTCTTTGCCTCTCTATCCCTTTGTCCCTGTTTTTTCTTTCTCCGTCTCTCTGCCCTGCTGCCTAGTTCTGTCCGGTTCCCTTTCTGTTTGCTGGGTTGTTTTTTTTTTTCTCTCTTCATTCTTCTGCTTTGCTCTGTGTTCCCTCCCTCTCACTCCTGCAGCGTCCTGCTGTGTGTTACCTGTCCTTCTCCCTCTTGATATTTTTGCTCTTGCTCTGTCCCTCTGTCCTGCTGCCTGGAAGTAATTTTTTCTTCTCTGCATTTCTGTTCTTCTGACCATGGCTGTTTTTTCATTCTCCACCTCTCTCTCTCCTGCTCGCCAGCCTCGCCTTTCTCTCCCTGACGTTCTTTCCTCTTCCCAGTCCCTCTGCTTTTGTGTATCCTTGCACTCCACTCCCTCTGTCACGCTGTCTTGCTCCCCATCCCTCCCTTTCCTTTCTACCCTTCCGATGTCTGTGTCCCCCAAGCCCGCTTTGTACGTGTCCCTGTCAACACCCTTCTGTCACTCTTCTTCCCTTGCTGCTCTTGCTCTTTTTCTCTCTCTTCCTCTGTGCTGCGGCCCATCGCTGTTTTTAACTCCTCCATCCCTTTGTCCCGCTCCCTGTCCTTGTCAGTTTTGCCCTGTGCTCCAGGCTTTCCTTGTTTTCTGCATCTCTGCCCTTTTCCCTGTACCCTTTTTCTCTCTGCTCCTCAGTCCTTCTGCCTCGTCTTGTTTTTCTCTTTCTGCCGTCCCTCTCTTTTTGTCTGTGACCCTCTGTGCTCTTCTCCTTCTCCCTCTCAGTTTGCGGTTGTCCTATGTGTCCCCCTCTCTGTCTCTCTCTTCTGCTGTCCTGCTCCCCAGCCCCGTTATTTATTGCTTCACCCCTCGGTCTTGCTCTCAGTCCCTGTTTTCTCTCGTGCTCCGCCTCGCTGCCGTTCTCTCTGTTGCTCTCGTTTGCTGTCTGTCCCAGCGTCCTGCTCCCTGTCGCGCTCTCTGTTTCACAGTCTGGCGTCGTGTCCCTCACCTGTTTTCTCTCTCACTCTGTCCTTCCTCCTGGCTTTTCCTTGTCCCTCTGGCCTCTTACTCGTCGCTACTTTTTTCTTCCTTTCTCTACCTCTCTGCCTCTGCCCTGTCGCTTTCTTCCTCTCTCTCTCTGCAATGTTTCTTTCTCCATCTGTGCCCCCCTCCCTGTCCCTTTTCTCTTGTTCTCTCTGTCCTCCATCCTCCCCGTAACTCTTTGTCTGTGTATCTCCATACTGCTGCCTGTCCCTTTGTTTCTCGCTATATGCCCCTGTCCAGCTTGCTGTCCCGTTGTTCTCCTCTGTGCTGAACCGTGGCCTTTTCTATCATCCTGCAGCCCGTCACCGATTTTACTTTCTCCACCTCTTTGGCCTGATCTGTGTGTCTCCTGCCCCCGTCCATCTGGCTTGTTCGCTCTACTTGTGTCTCCCTCCAGTGTTCTTTATTCCTCCGATTCAGTTTCTCTCTTGATCCATCAGTTCTGCTGCCCGCTCGTCGTTCTCTGTCTCTCTCTCTTTCCCTCTGTGCTGTTCCTGCGCGTAGCGCGCGAGCAAGCGAGGCTACGTGCCTGGGGATCCTTGTCTCGTAAGAGCTGCGAGACATGGACGTTTTCTCTTAGGTGGGGGACAGCCAAGCGACCGGAGTTACGGAAGAGGAATGGAGGAGAGCAGGACGGAGAAGCGTCTGAAGCGGCAGAGTCTCCCGGGAGCGCGGAGAGCGAGAGCCGCGGTGAGTGGCGGGCCCTCGGGGCCCTGTCGCCCCTCTTCTGCGTCCCGAGCTGTCCCCTGGATCCTTCTCTCTCCCACGCTGCTGTGATTTTTTTTTTTTTTTCTTTTTCCTTTTGTTTTCCTTTCCCTGTACCTCCCGTCTTCTGTCTGTGTGTGTGTTCTGCTCCCTCTCCCTCTTTTTCTCCCTTCAGAATTTCTCTAGCCGGCTCCCTGTCTCTATTTCTCTGTCCTGCTGGCTGTCCGGTCGTTTCTTGCTGTACCTCCCTGTCCAGCCGGCTCTCTTTTTGCTCTCCCTTTTTGCCTTTCTCTCCTTCTCTGTCCTGCTTCGTGGCCCTTTCTTCTCTTTCTCTCCCTCTCTGTTCTCTAGCCCCTTGCTGGTTTGTTTTGGGGTTTCCCTGCACACACGCCCCCCGCCCCTTTCTTGGTCTCTTTGTCTAGATCTGACCCTTTCTTTGTTTCTCGGTCCCTTTTTTCCTGTTCACTGTCCTTTTTCTCTCTCTGTCTGTGTCCCCTGCGCTCCGTTGCCATCTTTATCTCTCCTTTCTTCTTCATCTCCTCCCCCTGCCCCCGTCTCTCTCTCCCTCTTTCGCGCTCACCGGCCCTACATTTTCGTGCTCCGTCTCTGCAAGGCTCCTCGTCCCTGTATTTCTTGATTTCTCTACCTCTCTGGCGTTTCCTTTCGACCCTTCTTTCTCTCTGAGCTCCTCGGTCTTCTCCCTTGTCTTATTTTCCTCTTCCTAGTGCTCTGCCCTGCTCCCCATCGCTTATTTTCTCTCTCCGTTTCTCTGCCCTGCTCCCCGTCCCTGTCTGTCTTTCTCCGTCCCCCTCGGCTGCTCCACAGCAGAGTTTTTCCTTTCTCCGGCTCTCTGACCCGCTCCCCGCCCACCCAGGTTGACCGTCCCAGGTTTTGTTCTGCGTCTCCATCCTGCCGCTGTCCTCATCTATCCTTTTGTGCCCTTCTCTTTCTGTCTCTTTTCGTGTGTCCCCGCTGCTTTTTTTCCCATCTCTGTCCAGCTCCCTGTCCCTTTCCTTTTTCCTCTTGCTGTCCTTTTGCCCTGCTTCCTCTTGCTGTTTTTTCTGCCTTTCTCTCTCTGCGCCATTCCCTCTCCCATCCTTTCTTTCTCGATCCCCCTGTGCAGCTCGCTGTCCCTTGTTTCCTTTCTCTCTTCCTCGGTATTTTTTTTCTTTCTCCATACCTCTCTCCCGCTGCCCGTCACGGTCGCATTTCTCCCCCCAACGCTGTCCTGCTCTGTCCCTTTTCTCTCTCTCTGTCGTTTTGTCCCGCTCCCTGTGTTTGTTTTTTAATTCCTCCCTCAGGGTCCCTCAGCCCGGTGCTGTTTTTTCCCTTCTCCGCCTCTGTCTCCTGCTGCCCAGCTGAGGCTTTTCCCCCTCCGTCTCTGTCCTGCTCCCCCGTCTCTTACTTGTGCCTGTCTTTCACTTTGTCCTGCCTCCTTGTCCCCTTTTTCTCTCTCAGTATCACCTTGTCCCGCTCCCTGTCCCTGTCTTTCTCTGACAATCTGTCCCGCTCCTTGTCCTTCTCTTTCCCTTTGCTGTTATTCCCCGTCCTTGTTCTGGCCTTTCTTCCTTCTCTTTCTGTCCTACTGCCCCAGTGCCTCTTTTTCCACCGCTGTCCTGCTCCCTGGCCCTTGTTTCCTCTCGCCGTCCCTCTGTCCTGCTTCCTGTCCCCAGTTTTTCTGTCTCTCTTTCTCGATCCTGCTGCCTGTCCGGTCGTTTCTTGCTGTACCTGCCTGTGCAGCCGGCTCTCCCTTTTTGCCTTTCTCTCCTTCTCTTCCTGCTTCCCGGCCCGTTCTTGTCTTCCTCTCTGTCTGTCCTCTATCCCCTTGCTGGTTTGTGTTGGGGTTCCAACCCTGACCACCCACCCCCTTCTTCGTCTGACCCTTTCTTTGTTTCTTAGTACGTTTCTTCCTGTTGCCTGTCCTTTTTCTCTCTCTGTCAGTGTGTCCTGCACTGCGTGGGACGGTGGTGGGAGGCTGAAAAAGGGTGGGAAGCTGGGGGGGGCGGAGTGGAGGCTGGAAAGAGGTAGGAGGTTGCAGAGGGGTGGGAAGCTGAATTAAGTAGAGGCCAGCAAAAAGGGAGTTCGGAGGCTATCGAGGGGTGGGAGGCGGGGGGGGGGGGGGGCGCGAGGAGGGGGGAGTAGAGGCCAGGAAAAAAAAGGAGGCCGGAAAGGGGTGGGAGGCTGCAGAGGGGTGGGAGGCCGGGGGCGAGAGTAGAGGCCAGAAAAAAAGGGAGGCCGGAAAGGGGTGGGAGGCTGCAGAGGGGTGGGAGGCTGGGGGCGAGAGTAGAGGCCAGAAAAAAAAGGAGGCCGGGGGGTGCGAGTAGAGGCCAGAAAGGCCCTTTTTTGTGGCTTCTTCCCTGTCTTTATCTCTCTTTCCTGCCTTGTTTACTCCTCTGATTCAAGTTCTCTCTCGATCCGTGTGTTCTGCTTCCCACTCATCATATTCTCTCTTTTTCTCTGTCCTGTTCCTGAGGCTTCTTGTCTAGGAAGCCACGTCTCGTATGAGCTCTAAGACAGCCACATGCATTTTCTCTCAGGTGCAGGAGAGCCAAACGATTGGAGTTGCGGAAGAAGAGGGGAAGAGAGAAGGGGAGAGAAACATCGGAAGTGTCAAAGTCTCCCGGCAGCACCGAGAGTGAGAGCTGCGGTGAGTCGTGGGCCCTCGGGGCCCTGTCACCCCTCTTGTGCATCCTGGGCCCTCCCCGGCTCCCTCTCTTTCCCCCACTGCTACGATTATTTTTTTTTCCTGCTCTTGTGTACCTTCTTTCTCCATCTGTCTCTGACTTGTCCCCATCTTTTAGGTCCTCCCTCTTTCTGCCCTGCAGCCCGTGGCATTTTTTTCCTTCTTCCCCTCTTTCTGTTCAGCTCCCGGTTACTAGTTTTGCTTTCCTCCTACTCTGTAGCCTGTCAGTACTTTTGCTGTCTTTGGTGCTCTCTGTCTGCCTCCTCGTCCCTTGATTCGAGGCCTTCCTTCTCGGCTCCGTAGCACGTCACAGATCTACTGCTTTCTCCATGTCTATTCTATTCTGTTTCCTCATCTCTCTTTGTCCAGGTCCCTGCCGCTATTCTTTTTTCCTCTGTCATGCTGCAGGGTTTTTTTTTGCATCTCCTTCCTGCTCCCCGTTCTTCACTTTCGGTCTGTGTCCTGCTCCCTCTTCTTCTTTCTGCTGCCGCTCTTGCTCTCTTGCTGCTGCTTCTTTCTCCGTCTCTGTGGGACTGCCTGTCCCCGTCCTTCTCTCGCCGTCCCTTTCCCTGCTTGGTGCTTTCTCGTTCCACCGCCGCTGTCCAGCCACCTGTCACTTTTCTCCTCTCTTGTAGTGGCCTGCACCCTGCTCCTCATTTTTGGCAGCCTCTGCCGAGCAGCGCGTCGCTCCGGGAGGCGACGGACGGACTGTTCGCCGCTGGATCAACGGGCGCAGCTGCGGGAAGGAGTGCCGAGGTGTCGGAGGGGCAGAGGGAGCGTCGGGGGCCCCGACCCCGGAGCAGAGCGGCTCCCGGGACTGGCTGGGTGCGTGACTGAGTAAAGACCTGCGGTCCCTTTTGCCCTGGCGGCTGCGTTTGTGCTTGGTTTGCACGGGACGAGGGGCTGCGCCAGAGGCCAGGGGAGGAGGGGACGGGCTGTGGGGCTGGGGCGACGGCCCCCTGTTCCTGCCGGGGTCCAGCCGTGGGCCGGGGCCGGGGGAGCCCCAGGTGCGGGCAGCGGGGCTGATGGCGACGGCCGCTCCCTGTGCCGGTGGAGGGCCCGGTGCTGCCGTGGCGCGGGTGGCCGTGGAGGGGCCGGTACGATCGCTGCTGCCACCCGGTGAGCAAAGTTCGGTACTGCGGCTCGGGCGGCGCCAATGCGCGGTGGCGCCGTGTCCAAGGGCTCGCTGCTGCCACCCGGTGAGCAAAGTTCGGTACTGCCGCTCGAGTGGCGCAGGTGCTTTGCGCGCTGGGAGGAGCCGTGCCCTGTGTGTCCGGCGCTGCAATAAGGAACGCCTGCCTGCTTGCTGAAGTGCCCAAAGGGCTTCAGAGAGTCTTTGTGTTTGCCCAATGACGGCATCGTGGGCTCCAGCCGTGGGCCGGGGCCGGAAGAGCCCCAGGTGCGGGCAGCGGGGCTGATGGCGACGGCCCCTCCCTCTGCCGGTAGAGGGCCCGGTGCTGCCGTGCCGGGCCCGATGCGAGCCGAAGGAGGAGCGGAGCCATAGCCGGGTTGCGGCTGCAGCGAGGGAGAAGGTGAGCGCGGGGTATGGGGGGGGGTTGGATGGAGCGGCGGGTCCCGGGGAAAAGCCCCCGGGAGGGCGGGGTCCGTGTCGGGGGCAAGGAGCGGCGGGGGTGCGGCGCCGTGTCGGAGCCGCGAGTCGGGGTCTGCTCGGAGCCGGAGCCGGCGCTGGGCGCCGCCCCCGCCCCCGCAGGCGCCGCCCCCGCCCCCGCAGGCTCCGCCCCCGCCCCCGCTGGCGCCGCCCCCGCCCCCGCTGGCGCCGCCCCCGCCCCCGCTGGCGCCGCCCCCGCCCCCGCTGGCGCCGCCCCCGCCCCCGCTGGCACCGCCCCCGGCCCCGCTGGCGCCGCCCCCGCTCCCGCCGCCCCCTGGCCGCAACGCGGTACTGCAGCCCGGCGTTCGGCTCAGAGTGTGGCCCCGCCGGCGCGCCGTCGGCTCGTGGCGCATGCGCGGTGCGGCGGAGCAGCATGGCGGCGGCCTGGTGTCCGGTGCAGGGGCGGCGGGGGAGCAGAGAGGCCAGCGGTGAGGCGCGGGCTCCCCTCTGGCGGGTGCGGGGGTGCGTGGTGGCTGCTCGAGGGTGGTGGGACGGGAAGCTTGGAGCCGGCCGCTGCGGCAGGCTGCAGGAGGCGAGCCGGGTGCGGGCAGCCCCGGGGCCAGAGGCGGGAGGTGACGGAAGGGAATGGGAGAAGGAGGCGGGCACCCCCCCCCCCCCCCAAGTCGGCAGTGCTCCCCCGGCCCCGCTCGCCCCGCGCAGCCGCCCCCAGCTGCAGCACGTCCCCTGAAGCCTGTGTCCCGGAGCGCCCGGCCTCCCCCAAGGCCCGTGGTGCGGGCTGCCTCGGCCTCCCTGAACGCGGTCGCCGCTGCTTGTTTATGTGTGGCAGGGGCCGCGCTGAGGACGCGTTTGTCCGTTCGTGCCCTGGGGATGCCGTTGGCTGCGCCCGCTCCGGGCTTTTGTGGGCTGCGTGTGCCGGGCCTCGCTGTGCTGGCGGCGTGGGGGCGAAAAGGGAGAGGCGGAGCGCTGAGTGGCTGCGGACAGGAGGTGGCGCGGCTGAAGCTGGAGAGTCCCGAGAAGGCTGAAGAAGAAGAAGAAATGGAAGGCCACCTGGCTGGCAGCTGCCTGGTGCTGCGGGTGAGGAAGGCTCCGTCTTGGTAGCCCGCAGCAGGCCAGGCCGCCAGCGTGCCCCGCAGGGTCTGTATGTGTCACCAGCAGCAGCATGGTCCGGTTGTGGAGCGCGCGAGTGCGGCTGCGTGCGTAGGGAGCCTTGTCTCGTAAGAGCTGCGAGACATGGACGTTTTCTCTTAGGTGGGGGACAGCCAAGCGACCGGAGTTACGGAAGAGGAATGGAGGAGAGCAGGACAGAGAAGCGTCTGAAGCGGCAGAGTCTCCCGGGAGCGCGGAGAGCGAGAGCTGCGGTGAGTGGCGGGCCCTCGGGGCCCTGTCGCCCCTCTTCTGCGTCCCGAGCTGTCCCCTGGATCCTTCTCTCTCCCACGCTGCTGTGATTTTTTTTTTTTTTTTCTTTTTCCTTTTGTTTTCCTTTCCCTGTACCTCCCGTCTTCTGTCTGTGTGTGTGTTCTGCTCCCTCTCCCTCTTTTTCTCCCTTCAGAATTTCTCTAGCCGGCTCCCTGTCTCTATTTCTCTGTCCTGCTGGCTGTCCGGTCGTTTCTTGCTGTACCTCCCTGTCCAGCCGGCTCTCTTTTTGCTCTCCCTTTTTGCCTTTCTCTCCTTCTCTGTCCTGCTTCATGGCCCTTTCTTCTCTTTCTCTCCCTCTCTGTTCTCTAGCCCCTTGCTGGTTTGTTTTGGGGTTTCCCTGCACACACGCCCCCCGCCCCTTTCTTGGTCTCTTTGTCTAGATCTGACCCTTTCTTTGTTTCTCGGTCCCTTTTTTCCTGTTCACTGTCCTTTTTCTCTCTCTGTCTGTGTCCCCTGCGCTCCGTTGCCATCTTTATCTCTCCTTTCTTCTTCATCTCCTCCCCCTGCCCCCGTCTCTCTCTCCCTCTTTCGCGCTCACCGGCCCTACATTTTCGTGCTCCGTCTCTGCAAGGCCCCTCGTCCCTGTATTTCTTGATTTCTCTACCTCTCTGGCGTTTCCTTTCGACCCTTCTTTCTCTCTGAGCTTCTCGGTCTTCTCCCTTGTCTTATTTTCCTCTTCCTAGTGCTCTGCCCTGCTCCCCATCGCTTATTTTCTCTCTCCGTTTCTCTGCCCTGCTCCCCGTCCCTGTCTCTCTTTCTCCGTCCCCCTCTGCTGCTCCACAGCAGTGTTTTTCCTTTCTCCAGCGCTCTGACCTGCTCCCCACCCCCCTCCCCCCTTTTTCTCTCTGTCATTCTTCCTGCTTCCCTGGACCTCTCTCTCTGCAATCTCGAGTCCTACTCCCTGTTTGTATCCCACTGTCCTGGTCCCCATCCCTCTCTTTGCCTCTCTATCCCTTTGTCCCTGTTTTTTCTTTCTCCGTCTCTCTGCCCTGCTGCCTAGTTCTGTCCGGTTCCCTTTCTGTTTGCTGGGTTGCTTTTTTTTTTTCTCTCTTCATTCTTCTGCTTTGCTCTGTGTTCCCTCCCTCTCACTCCTGCAGCGTCCTGCTGTGTGTTACCTGTCCTTCTCCCTCTTGATATTTTTGCTCTTGCTCTGTCCCTCTGTCCTGCTGCCTGGAAGTAATTTTTTCTTCTCTGCATTTCTGTTCTTCTGACCATGGCTGTTTTTTCATTCTCCACCTCTCTCTCCCCTGCTCGCCAGCCTCGCCTTTCTCTCCCTGACGTTCTTTCCTCTTCCCAGTCCCTCTGCTTTTGTGTATCCTTGCACTCCACTCCCTCTGTCACGCTGTCTTGCTCCCCATCCCTCCCTTTCCTTTCTACCCTTCCGATGTCTGTGTCCCCCAAGCCCGCTTTGTACGTGTCCCTGTCAACACCCTTCTGTCACTCTTCTTCCCTTGCTGCTCTTGCTCTTTTTCTCTCTCTTCCTCTGTGCTGCGGCCCATCGCTGTTTTTAACTCCTCCATCCCTTTGTCCCGCTCCCTGTCCTTGTCAGTTTTGCCCTGTGCTCCAGGCTTTCCTTGTTTTCTGCATCTCTGTCCTTTTCCCTGTACCCTTTTTCTCTCTGCTCCTCAGTCCTTCTGCCTCGTCTTGTTTTTCTCTTTCTGCCGTCCCTCTCTTTTTGTCTGTGACCCTCTGTGCTCTTCTCCTTCTCCCTCTCAGTTTGCGGTTGTCCTATGTGTCCCCCTCTCTGTCTCTCTCTTCTGCTGTCCTGCTCCCCAGCCCCGTTATTTATTGCTTCACCCCTCGGTCTTGCTCTCAGTCCCTGTTTTCTCTCGTGCTCCGCCTCGCTGCCGTTCTCTCTGTTGCTCTCGTTTGCTGTCTGTCCCAGCGTCCTGCTCCCTGTCGCGCTCTCTGTTTCACAGTCTGGCGTCGTGTCCCTCACCTGTTTTCTCTCTCACTCTGTCCTTCCTCCTGGCTTTTCCTTGTCCCTCTGGCCTCTTACTCGTCGCTACTTTTTTCTTCCTTTCTCTACCTCGCTGCCTCTGCCCTGTCGCTTTCTTCCTCTCTCTCTCTGCAATGTTTCTTTCTCCATCTGTGCCCCCCTCCCTGTCCCTTTTCTCTTGTTCTCTCTGTCCTCCATCCTCCCCGTAACTCTTTGTCTGTGTATCTCCATACTGCTGCCTGTCCCTTTGTTTCTCGCTATATGCCCCTGTCCAGCTTGCTGTCCCGTTGTTCTCCTCTGTGCTGAACCGTGGCCTTTTCTATCATCCTGCAGCCCATCACCGATTTTACTTTCTCCACCTCTTTGGCCTGATCTGTGTGTCTCCTGCCCCCGTCCATCTGGCTTGTTCGCTCTACTTGTGTCTCCCTCCAGTGTTCTTTATTCCTCCGATTCAGTTTCTCTCTTGATCCATCAGTTCTGCTGCCCGCTCGTCGTTCTCTGTCTCTCTCTCTTTCCCTCTGTGCTGTTCCTGCGCGTAGCGCGCGAGCAAGCGCGGCTACGTGCCTGGGGATCCTTGTCTCGTAAGAGCTGCGAGACATGGACGTTTTCTCTTAGGTGGGGGACAGCCAAGCGACCGGAGTTACGGAAGAGGAATGGAGGAGAGCAGGACAGAGAAGCGTCTGAAGCGGCAGAGTCTCCCGGGAGCGCGGAGAGCGAGAGCCGCGGTGAGTGGCGGGCCCTCGGGGCCCTGTCGCCCCTCTTCTGCGTCCCGAGCCGTCCCCTGGATCCTTCTCTCTCCCACGCTGCTGTGATTTTTTTTTTTTTTTTTTTTTCTTTTTCCTTTTGTTTTCCTTTTCCTGTACCTCCCGTCTTCTGTCTGTGTTTGTGTTCTGCTCCCTCTCCCTCTTTTTCTCCCTTCAGAATTTCTCTAGCCGGCTCCCTGTCTCTATTTGTCTGTCCTGCTGGCTGTCCGGTCATTTCTTGCTGTACCTCCCTGTCCAGCCGGCTCTCTTTTTGCTCTCCCTTTTTGCCTTTCTCTCCTTCTCTGTCCTGCTTCGTGGCCCTTTCTTCTCTTTCTCTCCCTCTCTGTTCTCTAGCCCCTTGCTGGTTTGTTTTGGGGTTTCCCTGCACACACGCCCCCCGCCCCTTTCTTGGTCTCTTTGTCTAGATCTGACCCTTTCTTTGTTTCTCGGTCCCTTTTTTCCTGTTCACTGTCCTTTTTCTCTCTCTGTCTGTGTCCCCTGCGCTCCGTTGCCATCTTTATCTCTCCTTTCTTCTTCATCTCCTCCCCCTGCCCCCGTCTCTCTCTCCCTCTTTCGCGCTCACCGGCCCTACATTTTCGTGCTCCGTCTCTGCAAGGCTCCTATTCCCTGTATTTCTTGATTTCTCTACCTCTCTGGCGTTTCCTTTCGACCCTTCTTTCTCTCTGAGCTCCTCGGTCTTGTCCCTTGTCTTATTTTCCTCTTCCTAGTGCTCTGCCCTGCTCCCCATCGCTTATTTTCTCTCTCCGTTTCTCTGCCCTGCTCCCCGTCCCTGTCTGTCTTTCTCCGTCCCCCTCTGCTGCTCCACAGCAGAGTTTTTCCTTTCTCCGGCTCTCTGACCCGCTCCCCGCCCACCCAGGTTGACCGTCCCAGGTTTTGTTCTGCGTCTCCATCGTGCCGCTGTCCTCATCTATCCTTTTGTGCCCTTCTCTTTCTGTCTCTTTTCGTGTGTCCCCGCTGCTTTTTTTCCCATCTCTGTCCAGCTCCCTGTCCCTTTCCTTTTTCCTCTTGCTGTCCTTTTGCCCTGCTTCCTCTTGCTGTTTTTTCTGCCTTTCTCTCTCTGCGCCATTCCCTCTCCCATCCTTTCTTTCTCGATCCCCCTGTGCAGCTCGCTGTCCCTTGTTTCCTTTCTCTCTTCCTCGGTATTTTTTTTCTTTCTCCATACCTCTCTCCCGCTGCCCGTCACGGTCGCATTTCTCCCCCCAACGCTGTCCTGCTCTGTCCCTTTTCTCTCTCTCTGTCGTTTTGTCCTGCTCCCTGTGTTTGTTTTTTAATTCCTCCCTCAGGGTCCCTCAGCCCGGTGCTGTTTTTTCCCTTCTCTGCCTCTGTCTCCTGCTGCCCCGCTGAGGCTTTTCCCCCTCCGTCTCTGTCCTGCTCCCCCGTCTCTTACTTGTGCCTGTCTTTCACTTTGTCCTGCCTCCTTGTCCCCTTTTTCTCTCTCAGTATCACCTTGTCCCGCTCCCTGTCCCTGTCTTTCTCTGACAATCTGTCCCGCTCCTTGTCCTTCTCTTTCCCTTTGCTGTTATTCCCCGTCCTTGTTCTGGCCTTTCTTCCTTCTCTTTCTGTCCTGCTGCCCCAGTGCCTCTTTTTCCACCGCTGTCCTGCTCCCTGGCCCTTGTTTCCTCTCGCCGTCCCTCTGTCCTGCTTCCTGTCCCCAGTTTTTCTGTCTCTCTTTCTCGATCCTGCTGCCTGTCCGGTCGTTTCTTGCTGTACCTGCCTGTGCAGCTGGCTCTCCCTTTTTGCCTTTCTCTCCTTCTCTTCCTGCTTCCCGGCCCGTTCTTGTCTTCCTCTCTGTCTGTCCTCTATCCCCTTGCTGGTTTGTGTTGGGGTTCCAACCCTGACCACCCACCCCCTTCTTCGTCTGACCCTTTCTTTGTTTCTTAGTACGTTTCTTCCTGTTGCCTGTCCTTTTTCTCTCTCTGTCAGTGTGTCCTGCACTGCGTGGGACGGTGGTGGGAGGCTGAAAAAGGGTGGGAAGCTGGGGGGGCGGAGTGGAGGCTGGAAAGAGGTAGGAGGTTGCAGAGGGGTGGGAAGCTGAATTAAGTAGAGGCCAGCAAAAAGGGAGTTAGGAGGCTATCGAGGGGTGGGAGGCGGGGGGGGGGGGGGGGGGCGAGGAGGGGGGAGTAGAGGCCAGGAAAAAAAAGGAGGCCGGAAAGGGGTGGGAGGCTGCAGAGGGGTGGGAGGCCGGGGGCGAGAGTAGAGGCCAGAAAAAAGGGGAGGCCGGGGGGTGCGAGTAGAGGCCAGAAAGGCCCGTTTTTGTGGCTTCTTCCCTGTCTTTATCTCTCTTTCCTGCCTTGTTTACTCCTCTGATTCAAGTTCTCTCTCGATCCGTGTGTTCTGCTTCCCACTCATCATATTCTCTCTTTTTCTCTGTCCTGTTCCTGAGGCTTGTTGTCTAGGAAGCCACGTCTCGTATGAGCTCTAAGACAGCCACATGCATTTTCTCTCAGGTGGAGGAGAGCCAAACGATTGGAGTTGCGGAAGAAGAAGGGAAGAGAGAAGGGGAGAGAAACATCTGAAGTGTCAAAGTCTCCCGGCAGCACCGAGAGTGAGAGCTGCGGTGAGTCGTGGGCCCTCGGGGCCCTGTCACCCCTCTTGTGCATCCTGGGCCCTCCCCGGCTCCCTCTCTTTCCCCCACTGCTACGATTATTTTTTTTTTCTGCTCTTGTGTACCTTCTTTCTCCATCTGTCTCTGACTTGTCCCCATCTTTTAGGTCCTCCCTCTTTCTGCCCTGCAGCCCGTGGCATTTTTTTCCTTCTTCCCCTCTTTCTGTTCAGCTCCCGGTTACTAGTTTTGCTTTCCTCCTACTCTGTAGCCTGTCAGTACTTTTGCTGTCTTTGGTGCTCTCTGTCTGGCTCCTCGTCCCTTGATTCGAGGCCTTCCTTCTCGGCTCCGTAGCACGTCACAGATCTACTGCTTTCTCCATGTCTATTCTATTCTATTTCCTCATCTCTCTTTGTCCAGGTCCCTGCCGCTATTCTTTTTTCCTCTGTCATGCTGCAGGGTTTTTTTTTGCATCTCCTTCCTGCTCCCCGTTCTTCACTTTCGGTCTGTGTCCTGCTCCCTCTTCTTCTTTCTGCTGCCGCTCTTGCTCTCTTGCTGCTGCTTCTTTCTCCGTCTCTGTGGGACTGCCTGTCCCCGTCCTTCTCTCGCCGTCCCTTTCCCTGCTTGGTGCTTTCTCGTTCCACCGCCGCTGTCCAGCCACCTGTCACTTTTCTCCTCTCTTGTAGTGGCCTGCACCCTGCTCCTCATTTTTGGCAGCCTCTGCCGAGCAGCGCGTCTCTCCGGGAGGCGACGGACGGACTGTTCGCCGCTGGATCAACGGGCGCAGCTGCGGGAAGGAGTGCCGAGGTGTCGGAGGGGCAGAGGGAGCGTCGGGGGCCCCGACCCCGGAGCAGAGCGGCTCCCGGGACTGGCTGGGTGCGTGACTGAGTAAAGACCTGCGGTCCCTTTTGCCCTGGCGGCTGCGTTTGTGCTTGGTTTGCACGGGACGAGGGGCTGCGCCAGAGGCCAGGGGAGGAGGGGACGGGCTGTGGGGCTGGGGCGACGGCCCCCTGTTCCTGCCGGGGTCCAGCCGTGGGCCGGG
Source organism: Opisthocomus hoazin (assembly GCF_030867145.1). Lineage (NCBI taxonomy): Eukaryota > Metazoa > Chordata > Aves > Opisthocomiformes > Opisthocomidae > Opisthocomus > Opisthocomus hoazin. Next base: position 228,704 of record NW_027448749.1, read on the forward strand.
GCCGGGGGAGCCCCAGGTGCGGGCAGCGGGGCTGATGGCGACGGCCCCTCCCTGTGCCGGTGGAGGGCCCGGTGCTGCCGTGGCGCGGGTGGCCGTGGAGGGGCCGGTGCTGCCGTGGCGCGGGTGGCCGTGGAGGGGCCGGTACGATCGCTGCTGCCACCCGGTGAGCAAAGTTCGGTACTGCGGCTCGGGCGGCGCCAATGCGCGGTGGCGCCGTGTCCAAGAGCTCGCTGCTGCCACCCGGTGAGCAAAGTTCGGTACTGCCGCTCGAGTGGCGCAGGTGCTTTGCGCGCTGGGAGGAGCCGTGCCCTGTGTGTCCGGCGCTGCAATAAGGAACGCCTGCCTGCTTGCTGAAGTGCCCAAAGGGCGTCAGAGAGTCTTTGTGTTTGCCCAATGACGGCATCGTGGGCTCCAGCCGTGGGCCGGGGCCGGAAGAGCCCCAGGTGCGGGCAGCGGGGCTGATGGCGACGGCCCCTCCCTCTGCCGGTAGAGGGCCCGGTGCTGCCGTGCCGGGCCCGATGCGAGCCGAAGGAGGAGCGGAGCCATAGCCGGGTTGCGGCTGCAGCGAGGGAGAAGGTGAGCGCGGGGTATGGGGGGGGGGGTTGGATGGAGCGGCGGGTCCCGGGGAAAAGCCCCCGGGAGGGCGGGGTCCGTGTCGGGGGCAAGGAGCGATGGGGGTGCGGCGCCGTGTCGGAGCCGCGAGTCGGGGTCTGCTCGGAGCTGGAGCCGGCGCTGGGAGCCGCCCCCGCCCCCGCTGGCGCCGCCCCCTCTCCCGCTGGCGCCGCCCCCTCTCCCGCTGGCGCCGCCCCCTCTCCCGCTGGCGCCGCCCCCTCTCCCGCTGGCGCCGCCCCCTCTCCCGCTGGCGCCGCCCCCTCTCCCGCTGGCGCCGCCCCCTCTCCCGCTGGCGCCGCCCCCTCTCCCGCTGGCGCCGCCCCCTCTCCCGCTGGCGCCGCCCTTGCCCCCGCTGGCGCCGCCCCCTCTCCCGCTGGCGCCGCCCCCTCTCCCGCTGGCGCCGCCCCCGCCCCCGCTGGCGCCGCCCCCGCCCCCGCTGGCGCCGCCCCCGCCCCCGCTGGCGCCGCCCCCGCCCCCGCTGGCGCCGCCCCCGCCCCCGCTGGCGCCGCCCCCGCCCCCGCTGGCGCCGCCCCCGCCCCCGCTGGCGCCGCCCCCGCCCCCGCTGGCGCCGCCCCCGCCCCCGCTGGCGCCGCCCCCGCCCCCGCTGGCGCCGTCGGCACCGCCCCCGCCCCCGCTGGCGCCGCCCCCGCCCCCGCTGGCGCCGCCCCCGCTGGCACCGCCCCCGCCCCCGCTGGCGCCGCCCCGGCCCCGCTGGCGCCGCCCCCTGGCCGCAACGCGGTACTGCAGCCCGGCGTTCGGCTCAGAGTGTGGCCCCTCCGGCGCGCCGTCGGCTCGTGGCGCATGCGCGGTGCAGCGGAGCAGCATGGCGGCGGGCTGGTGTTCGGTGCCGGGGCGGCGGGGGAGCAGAGAGGCCAGCGGTGAGGCGCGGGCTCTCCTCCAGCGGGTGCGGGGGTGCGTGGTGGCTGCTCGAGGGTGGTGGGACGGGAAGCTTGGAGCCGGCCGCTGCGGCAGGCTGCAGGAGGCGAGCCGGGTGCGGGCAGCCCCGGGGCCAGAGGCGGGAGGTGACGGAAGGGAATGGGAGAAGGAGGTGGGCACCCCCCCCCCCCCCCAAGTCGGCAGTGCTCCCCCGGCCCCGCTCGCCCCGCGCAGCCGCCCCCAGCTGCAGCACGTCCCCTGAAGCCTGTGTCCCGGAGCGCCCGGCCTCCCCCAAGGCCCGTGGTGCGGGCTGCCTCGGCCTCCCTGAACGCGGTCGCCGCTGCTTGTTTATGTGTGGCAGTGGCCGCGCTGAGTTCGCGTTTGTCCGTTCGTGCCCTGGGGATGCCGTTGGCTGCGCCCGCTCCGGGCTTTTGTGGGCTGCGTGTGCCGGGCCCCGCTGTGCTGGCGGCGTGGGGGCGAAAAGGGAGAGGCGGAGCGCTGAGTGGCTGCGGACAGGAGGTGGCGCGGCTGAAGCTGGAGAGTCCCGAGAAGGCTGAAGAAGAAGAAGAAATGGAAGGCCAGCTGGCTGGCAGCTGCCTGGCGCTGCGGGTGAGGAAGGCTCCGTCTTGGTAGCCCGCAGCAGGCCAGGCCGCCAGCGTGCCCCGCAGGGTCTGTATGTGTCACCAGCAGCAGCATGGTCCGGTTGTGGAGCGCGCGAGCGCGGCTGCGTGCGTAGGGAGCCTTGTCTCGTAAGAGCTGCGAGACATGGACGTTTTGTCTTAGGTGGGGGACAGCCAAGCGACCGGAGTTACGGAAGAGGAATGGAGGAGAGCAGGACGGAGAAGCGTCTGAAGCGGCAGAGTCTCCCGGGAGCGCGGAGAGCGAGAGCCGCGGTGAGTGGCGGGCCCTCGGGGCCCTGTCGCCCCTCTTCTGCGTCCCGGGCCCTCCCCTGGATCCTTCTCTCTCCCACGCTGCTGTGATTTTTTTTTTTTTTTTCTTTTTCCTTTTGTTTTCCTTTCCCTGTACCTCCCGTCTTCTGTCTGTGTGTGTGTTCTGCTCCCTCTCCCTCTTTTTCTCCCTTCAGAATTTCTCTAGCCGGCTCCCTGTCTCTATTTGTCTGTCCTGCTGGCTGTCCGGTCGTTTCTTGCTGTACCTCCCTGTCCAGCCGGCTCTCTTTTTGCTCTCCCTTTTTGCCTTTCTCTCCTTCTCTGTCCTGCTTCATGGCCCTTTCTTCTCTTTCTCTCCCTCTCTGTTCTCTAGCCCCTTGCTGGTTTGTTTTGGGGTTTCCCTGCACACACGCCCCCCGCCCCTTTCTTGGTCTCTTTGTCTAGATCTGACCCTTTCTTTGTTTCTCGGTCCCTTTTTTCCTGTTCACTGTCCTTTTTCTCTCTCTGTCTGTGTCCCCTGCGCTCCGTTGCCATCTTTATCTCTCCTTTCTTCTTCATCTCCTCCCCCTGCCCCCGTCTCTCTCTCCCTCTTTCGCGCTCACCGGCCCTACATTTTCGTGCTCCGTCTCTGCAAGGCTCCTCGTCCCTGTATTTCTTGATTTCTCTACCTCTCTGGCGTTTCCTTTCGACCCTTCTTTCTCTCTGAGCTTCTCGGTCTTCTCCCTTGTCTTATTTTCCTCTTCCTAGTGCTCTGCCCTGCTCCCCATCGCTTATTTTCTCTCTCCGTTTCTCTGCCCTGCTCCCCGTCCCTGTCTGTCTTTCTCCGTCCCCCTCTGCTGCTCCACAGCAGTGTTTTTCCTTTCTCCAGCGCTCTGACCTGCTCCCCACCCCCCTGCCCCCTTTTTCTCTCTGTCATTCTTCCTGCTTCCCTGGACCTCTCTCTCTGCAATCTCGAGTCCTACTCCCTGTTTGTATCCCACTGTCCTGGTCCCCATCCCTCTCTTTGCCTCTCTATCCCTTTGTCCCTGTTTTTTCTTTCTCCGTCTCTCTGCCCTGCTGCCTAGTTCTGTCCGGTTCCCTTTCTGTTTGCTGGGTTGTTTTTTTTTTTCTCTCTTCATTCTTCTGCTTTGCTCTGTGTTCCCTCCCTCTCACTCCTGCAGCGTCCTGCTGTGTGTTACCTGTCCTTCTCCCTCTTGATATTTTTGCTGTTGCTCTGTCCCTCTGTCCTGCTGCCTGGAAGTAATTTTTTCTTCTCTGCATTTCTGTTCTTCTGACCATGGCTGTTTTTTCATTCTCCACCTCTCTCTCTCCTGCTCGCCAGCCTCGCCTTTCTCTCCCTGACGTTCTTTCCTCTTCCCAGTCCCTCTGCTTTTGTGTATCCTTGCACTCCACTCCCTCTGTCACGCTGTCTTGCTCCCCATCCCTCCCTTTCCTTTCTACCCTTCCGATGTCTGTGTCCCCCAAGCCCGCTTTGTACGTGTCCCTGTCAACACCCTTCTGTCACTCTTCTTCCCTTGCTGCTCTTGCTCTTTTTCTCTCTCTTCCTCTGTGCTGCGGCCCATCGCTGTTTTTAACTCCTCCATCCCTTTGTCCCGCTCCCTGTCCTTGTCAGTTTTGCCCTGTGCTCCAGGCTTTCCTTGTTTTCTGCATCTCTGTCCTTTTCCCTGTACCCTTTTTCTCTCTGCTCCTCAGTCCTTCTGCCTCGTCTTGTTTTTCTCTTTCTGCCGTCCCTCTCTTTTTGTCTGTGACCCTCTGTGCTCTTCTCCTTCTCCCTCTCAGTTTGCGGTTGTCCTATGTGTCCCCCTCTCTGTCTCTCTCTTCTGCTGTCCTGCTCCCCAGCCCCGTTATTTATTGCTTCACCCCTCGGTCTTGCTCTCAGTCCCTGTTTTCTCTCGTGCTCCGCCTCGCTGCCGTTCTCTCTGTTGCTCTCGTTTGCTGTCTGTCCCAGCGTCCTGCTCCCTGTCGCGCTCTCTGTTTCACAGTCTGGCGTCGTGTCCCTCACCTGTTTTCTCTCTCACTCTGTCCTTCCTCCTGGCTTTTCCTTGTCCCTCTGGCCTCTTACTCGTCGCTACTTTTTTCTTCCTTTCTCTACCTCGCTGCCTCTGCCCTGTCGCTTTCTTCCTCTCTCTCTCTGCAATGTTTCTTTCTCCATCTGTGCCCCCCTCCCTGTCCCTTTTCTCTTGTTCTCTCTGTCCTCCATCCTCCCCGTAACTCTTTGTCTGTGTATCTCCATACTGCTGCCTGTCCCTTTGTTTCTCGCTATATGCCCCTGTCCAGCTTGCTGTCCCGTTGTTCTCCTCTGTGCTGAACCGTGGCCTTTTCTATCATCCTGCAGCCCATCACCGATTTTACTTTCTCCACCTCTTTGGCCTGATCTGTGTGTCTCCTGCCCCCGTCCATCTGGCTTGTTCGCTCTACTTGTGTCTCCCTCCAGTGTTCTTTATTCCTCCGATTCAGTTTCTCTCTTGATCCATCAGTTCTGCTGCCCGCTCGTCGTTCTCTGTCTCTCTCTCTTTCCCTCTGTGCTGTTCCTGCGCGTAGCGCGCGAGCAAGCGCGGCTACGTGCCTGGGGATCCTTGTCTCGTAAGAGCTGCGAGACATGGACGTTTTCTCTTAGGTGGGGGACAGCCAAGCGACCGGAGTTACGGAAGAGGAATGGAGGAGAGCAGGAGAGAGAAGCGTCTGAAGCGGCAGAGTCTCCCGGGAGCGCGGAGAGCGAGAGCCGCGGTGAGTGGCGGGCCCTCGGGGCCCTGTCGCCCCTCTTCTGCGTCCCGAGCCGTCCCCTGGATCCTTCTCTCTCCCACGCTGCTGTGATTTTTTTTTTTTTTTTTTTTTCTTTTTCCTTTTGTTTTCCTTTTCCTGTACCTCCCGTCTTCTGTCTGTGTTTGTGTTCTGCTCCCTCTCCCTCTTTTTCTCCCTTCAGAATTTCTCTAGCCGGCTCCCTGTCTCTATTTCTCTGTCCTGCTGGCTGTCCGGTCATTTCTTGCTGTACCTCCCTGTCCAGCCGGCTCTCTTTTTGCTCTCCCTTTTTGCCTTTCTCTCCTTCTCTGTCCTGCTTCGTGGCCCTTTCTTCTCTTTCTCTCCCTCTCTGTTCTCTAGCCCCTTGCTGGTTTGTTTTGGGGTTTCCCTGCACACACGCCCCCCGCCCCTTTCTTGGTCTCTTTGTCTAGATCTGACCCTTTCTTTGTTTCTCGGTCCCTTTTTTCCTGTTCACTGTCCTTTTTCTCTCTCTGTCTGTGTCCCCTGCGCTCCGTTGCCATCTTTATCTCTCCTTTCTTCTTCATCTCCTCCCCCTGCCCCCGTCTCTCTCTCCCTCTTTCGCGCTCACCGGCCCTACATTTTCGTGCTCCGTCTCTGCAAGGCTCCTATTCCCTGTATTTCTTGATTTCTCTACCTCTCTGGCGTTTCCTTTCGACCCTTCTTTCTCTCTGAGCTCCTCGGTCTTGTCCCTTGTCTTATTTTCCTCTTCCTAGTGCTCTGCCCTGCTCCCCATCGCTTATTTTCTCTCTCCGTTTCTCTGCCCTGCTCCCCGTCCCTGTCTGTCTTTCTCCGTCCCCCTCTGCTGCTCCACAGCAGAGTTTTTCCTTTCTCCGGCTCTCTGACCCGCTCCCCGCCCACCCAGGTTGACCGTCCCAGGTTTTGTTCTGCGTCTCCATCCTGCCGCTGTCCTCATCTATCCTTTTGTGCCCTTCTCTTTCTGTCTCTTTTCGTGTGTCCCCGCTGCTTTTTTTCCCATCTCTGTCCAGCTCCCTGTCCCTTTCCTTTTTCCTCTTGCTGTCCTTTTGCCCTGCTTCCTCTTGCTGTTTTTTCTGCCTTTCTCTCTCTGCGCCATTCCCTCTCCCATCCTTTCTTTCTCGATCCCCCTGTGCAGCTCGCTGTCCCTTGTTTCCTTTCTCTCTTCCTCGGTATTTTTTTTCTTTCTCCATACCTCTCTCCCGCTGCCCGTCACGGTCGCATTTCTCCCCCCAACGCTGTCCTGCTCTGTCCCTTTTCTCTCTCTCTGTCGTTTTGTCCTGCTCCCTGTGTTTGTTTTTTAATTCCTCCCTCAGGGTCCCTCAGCCCGGTGCTGTTTTTTCCCTTCTCTGCCTCTGTCTCCTTCTGCCCCGCTGAGGCTTTTCCCCCTCCGTCTCTGTCCTGCTCCCCCGTCTCTTACTTGTGCCTGTCTTTCACTTTGTCCTGCCTCCTTGTCCCCTTTTTCTCTCTCAGTATCACCTTGTCCCGCTCCCTGTCCCTGTCTTTCTCTGACAATCTGTCCCGCTCCTTGTCCTTCTCTTTCCCTTTGCTGTTATTCCCCGTCCTTGTTCTGGCCTTTCTTCCTTCTCTTTCTGTCCTGCTGCCCCAGTGCCTCTTTTTCCACCGCTGTCCTGCTCCCTGGCCCTTGTTTCCTCTCGCCGTCCCTCTGTCCTGCTTCCTGTCCCCAGTTTTTCTGTCTCTCTTTCTCGATCCTGCTGCCTGTCCGGTCGTTTCTTGCTGTACCTGCCTGTGCAGCCGGCTCTCCCTTTTTGCCTTTCTCTCCTTCTCTTCCTGCTTCCCGGCCCGTTCTTGTCTTCCTCTCTGTCTGTCCTCTATCCCCTTGCTGGTTTGTGTTGGGGTTCCAACCCTGACCACCCACCCCCTTCTTCGTCTGACCCTTTCTTTGTTTCTTAGTACGTTTCTTCCTGTTGCCTGTCCTTTTTCTCTCTCTGTCAGTGTGTCCTGCACTGCGTGGGACGGTGGTGGGAGGCTGAAAAAGGGTGGGAAGCTGGGGGGGCGGAGTGGAGGCTGGAAAGAGGTAGGAGGTTGCAGAGGGGTGGGAAGCTGAATTAAGTAGAGGCCAGCAAAAAGGGAGTTAGGAGGCTATCGAGGGGTGGGAGGCGGGGGGGGGGGGGGGGGGGCGAGGAGGGGGGAGTAGAGGCCAGGAAAAAAAAGGAGGCCGGAAAGGGGTGGGAGGCTGCAGAGGGGTGGGAGGCCGGGGGCGAGAGTAGAGGCCAGAAAAAAGGGGAGGCCGGGGGGTGCGAGTAGAGGCCAGAAAGGCCCGTTTTTGTGGCTTCTTCCCTGTCTTTATCTCTCTTTCCTGCCTTGTTTACTCCTCTGATTCAAGTTCTCTCTCGATCCGTGTGTTCTGCTTCCCACTCATCATATTCTCTCTTTTTCTCTGTCCTGTTCCTGAGGCTTGTTGTCTAGGAAGCCACGTCTCGTATGAGCTCTAAGACAGCCACATGCATTTTCTCTCAGGTGGAGGAGAGCCAAACGATTGGAGTTGCGGAAGAAGAAGGGAAGAGAGAAGGGGAGAGAAACATCTGAAGTGTCAAAGTCTCCCGGCAGCACCGAGAGTGAGAGCTGCGGTGAGTCGTGGGCCCTCGGGGCCCTGTCACCCCTCTTGTGCATCCTGGGCCCTCCCCGGCTCCCTCTCTTTCCCCCACTGCTACGATTATTTTTTTTTTCTGCTCTTGTGTACCTTCTTTCTCCATCTGTCTCTGACTTGTCCCCATCTTTTAGGTCCTCCCTCTTTCTGCCCTGCAGCCCGTGGCATTTTTTTCCTTCTTCCCCTCTTTCTGTTCAGCTCCCGGTTACTAGTTTTGCTTTCCTCCTACTCTGTAGCTGTCAGTACTTTTGCTGTCTTTGGTGCTCTCTGTCTGGCTCCTCGTCCCTTGATTCGAGGCCTTCCTTCTCGGCTCCGTAGCACGTCACAGATCTACTGCTTTCTCCATGTCTATTCTATTCTATTTCCTCATCTCTCTTTGTCCAGGTCCCTGCCGCTATTCTTTTTTCCTCTGTCATGCTGCAGGGTTTTTTTTTGCATCTCCTTCCTGCTCCCCGTTCTTCATTTTCGGTCTGTGTCCTGCTCCCTCTTCTTCTTTCTGCTGCCGCTCTTGCTCTCTTGCTGCTGCTTCTTTCTCCGTCTCTGTGGGACTGCCTGTCCCCGTCCTTCTCTCGCCGTCCCTTTCCCTGCTTGGTGCTTTCTCGTTCCACCGCCGCTGTCCAGCCACCTGTCACTTTTCTCCTCTCTTGTAGTGGCCTGCACCCTGCTCCTCATTTTTGGCAGCCTCTGCCGAGCAGCGCGTCTCTCCGGGAGGCGACGGACGGACTGTTCGCCGCTGGATCAACGGGCGCAGCTGCGGGAAGGAGTGCCGAGGTGTCGGAGGGGCAGAGGGAGCGTCGGGGGCCCCGAGCCCCGGAGCAGAGCGGCTCCCGGGACTGGCTGGGTGCGTGACTGAGTAAAGACCTGCGGTCCCTTTTGCCCTGGCGGCTGCGTTTGTGCTTGGTTTGCACGGGACGAGGGGCTGCGCCAGAGGCCAGGGGAGGAGGGGACGGGCTGTGGGGCTGGGGCGACGGCCCCCTGTTCCTGCCGGGGTCCAGCCGTGGGCCGGGGCCGGGGGAGCCCCAGGTGCGGGCAGCGGGGCTGATGGCGACGGCCCCTCCCTGTGCCGGTGGAGGGCCCGGTGCTGCCGTGGCGCGGGTGGCCGTGGAGGGGCCGGTGCTGCCGTGGCGCGGGTGGCCGTGGAGGGGCCGGTACGATCGCTGCTGCCACCCGGTGAGCAAAGTTCGGTACTGCGGCTCGGGCGGCGCCAATGCGCGGTGGCGCCGTGTCCAAGAGCTCGCTGCTGCCACCCGGTGAGCAAAGTTCGGTACTGCCGCTCGAGTGGCGCAGGTGCTTTGCGCGCTGGGAGGAGCCGTGCCCTGTGTGTCCGGCGCTGCAATAAGGAACGCCTGCCTGCTTGCTGAAGTGCCCAAAGGGCGTCAGAGAGTCTTTGTGTTTGCCCAATGACGGCATCGTGGGCTCCAGCCGTGGGCCGGGGCCGGAAGAGCCCCAGGTGCGGGCAGCGGGGCTGATGGCGACGGCCCCTTCCTCTGCCGGTAGAGGGCCCGGTGCTGCCGTGCCGGGCCCGATGCGAGCCGAAGGAGGAGCGGAGCCATAGCCGGGTTGCGGCTGCAGCGAGGGAGAAGGTGAGCGCGGGGTATGGGGGGGGGGGTTGGATGGAGCGGCGGGTCCCGGGGAAAAGCCCCCGGGAGGGCGGGGTCCGTGTCGGGGGCAAGGAGCGATGGGGGTGCGGCGCCGTGTCGGAGCCGCGAGTCGGGGTCTGCTCGGAGCCGGAGCCGGCGCTGGGAGCCGCCCCCGCCCCCGCTGGCGCCGCCCCCTCTCCCGCTGGCGCCGCCCCCTCTCCCGCTGGCGCCGCCCCCTCTCCCGCTGGCGCCGCCCCCTCTCCCGCTGGCGCCGCCCTTGCCCCCGCTGGCGCCGCCCCCGCCCCCGCTGGCGCCGCCCCCGCCCCCGCTGGCGCCGCCCCCGCCCCCGCTGGCGCCGCCCCCGCCCCCGCTGGCGCCGCCCCCGCCCCCGCTGGCGCCGCCCCCGCCCCCGCTGGCGCCGCCCCCGCCCCCGCTGGCGCCGCCCCCGCCCCCGCTGGCGCCGCCCCCGCCCCCGCTGGCGCCGCCCCCGCCCCCGCTGGCGCCGCCCCCGCCCCCGCTGGCGCCGCCCCCGCCCCCGCTGGCGCCGCCCCCGCCCCCGCTGGCGCCGCCCCCGCCCCCGCTGGCGCCGCCCCCGCCCCCGCTGGCGCCGTCGGCACCGCCCCCGCCCCCGCTGGCGCCGCCCCCGCCCCCGCTGGCGCCGCCCCCGCTGGCACCGCCCCCGCCCCCGCTGGCGCCGCCCCGGCCCCGCTGGCGCCGCCCCCTGGCCGCAACGCGGTACTGCAGCCCGGCGTTCGGCTCAGAGTGTGGCCCCTCCGGCGCGCCGTCGGCTCGTGGCGCATGCGCGGTGCAGCGGAGCAGCATGGCGGCGGGCTGGTGTTCGGTGCCGGGGCGGCGGGGGAGCAGAGAGGCCAGCGGTGAGGCGCGGGCTCCCCTCCAGCGGGTGCGGGGGTGCGTGGTGGCTGCTCGAGGGTGGTGGGACGGGAAGCTTGGAGCCGGCCGCTGCGGCAGGCTGCAGGAGGCGAGCCGGGTGCGGGCAGCCCCGGGGCCAGAGGCGGGAGGTGACGGAAGGGAATGGGAGAAGGAGGTGGGCACCCCCCCCCCCCCCAAGTCGGCAGTGCTCCCCCGGCCCCGCTCGCCCCGCGCAGCCGCCCCCAGCTGCAGCACGTCCCCTGAAGCCTGTGTCCCGGAGCGCCCGGCCTCCCCCAAGGCCCGTGGTGCGGGCTGCCTCGGCCTCCCTGAACGCGGTCGCCGCTGCTTGTTTATGTGTGGCAGTGGCCGCGCTGAGTTCGCGTTTGTCCGTTCGTGCCCTGGGGATGCCGTTGGCTGCGCCCGCTCCGGGCTTTTGTGGGCTGCGTGTGCCGGGCCCCGCTGTGCTGGCGGCGTGGGGGCGAAAAGGGAGAGGCGGAGCGCTGAGTGGCTGCGGACAGGAGGTGGCGCGGCTGAAGCTGGAGAGTCCCGAGAAGGCTGAAGAAGAAGAAGAAATGGAAGGCCAGCTGGCTGGCAGCTGCCTGGCGCTGCGGGTGAGGAAGGCTCCGTCTTGGTAGCCCGCAGCAGGCCAGGCCGCCAGCGTGCCCCGCAGGGTCTGTATGTGTCACCAGCAGCAGCATGGTCCGGTTGTGGAGCGCGCGAGCGCGGCTGCGTGCGTAGGGAGCCTTGTCTCGTAAGAGCTGCGAGACATGGACGTTTTGTCTTAGGTGGGGGACAGCCAAGCGACCGGAGTTACGGAAGAGGAATGGAGGAGAGCAGGACGGAGAAGCGTCTGAAGCGGCAGAGTCTCCCGGGAGCGCGGAGAGCGAGAGCCGCGGTGAGTGGCGGGCCCTCGGGGCCCTGTCGCCCCTCTTCTGCGTCCCGGGCCCTCCCCTGGATCCTTCTCTCTCCCACGCTGCTGTGATTTTTTTTTTTTTTTTCTTTTTCCTTTTGTTTTCCTTTCCCTGTACCTCCCGTCTTCTGTCTGTGTGTGTGTTCTGCTCCCTCTCCCTCTTTTTCTCCCTTCAGAATTTCTCTAGCCGGCTCCCTGTCTCTATTTGTCTGTCCTGCTGGCTGTCCGGTCGTTTCTTGCTGTACCTCCCTGTCCAGCCGGCTCTCTTTTTGCTCTCCCTTTTTGCCTTTCTCTCCTTCTCTGTCCTGCTTCATGGCCCTTTCTTCTCTTTCTCTCCCTCTCTGTTCTCTAGCCCCTTGCTGGTTTGTTTTGGGGTTTCCCTGCACACACGCCCCCCGCCCCTTTCTTGGTCTCTTTGTCTAGATCTGACCCTTTCTTTGTTTCTCGGTCCCTTTTTTCCTGTTCACTGTCCTTTTTCTCTCTCTGTCTGTGTCCCCTGCGCTCCGTTGCCATCTTTATCTCTCCTTTCTTCTTCATCTCCTCCCCCTGCCCCCGTCTCTCTCTCCCTCTTTCGCGCTCACCGGCCCTACATTTTCGTGCTCCGTCTCTGCAAGGCTCCTCGTCCCTGTATTTCTTGATTTCTCTACCTCTCTGGCGTTTCCTTTCGACCCTTCTTTCTCTCTGAGCTTCTCGGTCTTCTCCCTTGTCTTATTTTCCTCTTCCTAGTGCTCTGCCCTGCTCCCCATCGCTTATTTTCTCTCTCCGTTTCTCTGCCCTGCTCCCCGTCCCTGTCTGTCTTTCTCCGTCCCCCTCTGCTGCTCCACAGCAGTGTTTTTCCTTTCTCCAGCGCTCTGACCTGCTCCCCACCCCCCTGCCCCCTTTTTCTCTCTGTCATTCTTCCTGCTTCCCTGGACCTCTCTCTCTGCAATCTCGAGTCCTACTCCCTGTTTGTATCCCACTGTCCTGGTCCCCATCCCTCTCTTTGCCTCTCTATCCCTTTGTCCCTGTTTTTTCTTTCTCCGTCTCTCTGCCCTGCTGCCTAGTTCTGTCCGGTTCCCTTTCTGTTTGCTGGGTTGTTTTTTTTTTTCTCTCTTCATTCTTCTGCTTTGCTCTGTGTTCCCTCCCTCTCACTCCTGCAGCGTCCTGCTGTGTGTTACCTGTCCTTCTCCCTCTTGATATTTTTGCTGTTGCTCTGTCCCTCTGTCCTGCTGCCTGGAAGTAATTTTTTCTTCTCTGCATTTCTGTTCTTCTGACCATGGCTGTTTTTTCATTCTCCACCTCTCTCTCTCCTGCTCGCCAGCCTCGCCTTTCTCTCCCTGACGTTCTTTCCTCTTCCCAGTCCCTCTGCTTTTGTGTATCCTTGCACTCCACTCCCTCTGTCACGCTGTCTTGCTCCCCATCCCTCCCTTTCCTTTCTACCCTTCCGATGTCTGTGTCCCCCAAGCCCGCTTTGTACGTGTCCCTGTCAACACCCTTCTGTCACTCTTCTTCCCTTGCTGCTCTTGCTCTTTTTCTCTCTCTTCCTCTGTGCTGCGGCCCATCGCTGTTTTTAACTCCTCCATCCCTTTGTCCCGCTCCCTGTCCTTGTCAGTTTTGCCCTGTGCTCCAGGCTTTCCTTGTTTTCTGCATCTCTGTCCTTTTCCCTGTACCCTTTTTCTCTCTGCTCCTCAGTCCTTCTGCCTCGTCTTGTTTTTCTCTTTCTGCCGTCCCTCTCTTTTTGTCTGTGACCCTCTGTGCTCTTCTCCTTCTCCCTCTCAGTTTGCGGTTGTCCTATGTGTCCCCCTCTCTGTCTCTCTCTTCTGCTGTCCTGCTCCCCAGCCCCGTTATTTATTGCTTCACCCCTCGGTCTTGCTCTCAGTCCCTGTTTTCTCTCGTGCTCCGCCTCGCTGCCGTTCTCTCTGTTGCTCTCGTTTGCTGTCTGTCCCAGCGTCCTGCTCCCTGTCGCGCTCTCTGTTTCACAGTCTGGCGTCGTGTCCCTCACCTGTTTTCTCTCTCACTCTGTCCTTCCTCCTGGCTTTTCCTTGTCCCTCTGGCCTCTTACTCGTCGCTACTTTTTTCTTCCTTTCTCTACCTCTCTGCCTCTGCCCTGTCGCTTTCTTCCTCTCTCTCTCTGCAATGTTTCTTTCTCCATCTGTGCCCCCCTCCCTGTCCCTTTTCTCTTGTTCTCTCTGTCCTCCATCCTCCCCGTAACTCTTTGTCTGTGTATCTCCATACTGCTGCCTGTCCCTTTGTTTCTCGCTATATGCCCCTGTCCAGCTTGCTGTCCCGTTGTTCTCCTCTGTGCTGAACCGTGGCCTTTTCTATCATCCTGCAGCCCATCACCGATTTTACTTTCTCCACCTCTTTGGCCTGATCTGTGTGTCTCCTGCCCCCGTCCATCTGGCTTGTTCGCTCTACTTGTGTCTCCCTCCAGTGTTCTTTATTCCTCCGATTCAGTTTCTCTCTTGATCCATCAGTTCTGCTGCCCGCTCGTCGTTCTCTGTCTCTCTCTCTTTCCCTCTGTGCTGTTCCTGCGCGTAGCGCGCGAGCAAGCGAGGCTACGTGCCTGGGGATCCTTGTCTCGTAAGAGCTGCGAGACATGGACGTTTTCTCTTAGGTGGGGGACAGCCAAGCGACCGGAGTTACGGAAGAGGAATGGAGGAGAGCAGGAGAGAGAAGCGTCTGAAGCGGCAGAGTCTCCCGGGAGCGCGGAGAGCGAGAGCCGCGGTGAGTGGCGGGCCCTCGGGGCCCTGTCGCCCCTCTTCTGCGTCCCGAGCCCTCCCCTGGATCCTTCTCTCTCCCACGCTGCTGTGATTTTTTTTTTTTTTTTCTTTTTCCTTTTGTTTTCCTTTCCCTGTACCTCCCGTCTTCTGTCTGTGTGTGTGTTCTGCTCCCTCTCCCTCTTTTTCTCCCTTCAGAATTTCTCTAGCCGGCTCCCTGTCTCTATTTGTCTGTCCTGCTGGCTGTCCGGTCGTTTCTTGCTGTACCTCCCTGTCCAGCCGGCTCTCTTTTTGCTCTCCCTTTTTGCCTTTCTCTCCTTCTCTGTCCTGCTTCGTGGCCCTTTCTTCTCTTTCTCTCCCTCTCTGTTCTCTAGCCCCTTGCTGGTTTGTTTTGGGGTTTCCCTGCACACACGCCCCCCGCCCCTTTCTTGGTCTCTTTGTCTAGATCTGACCCTTTCTTTGTTTCTTGGTCCCTTTTTTCCTGTTCACTGTCCTTTTTCTCTCTCTGTCTGTGTCCCCTGCGCTCCGTTGCCATCTTTATCTCTCCTTTCTTCTTCATCTCCTCCCCCTGCCCCCGTCTCTCTCTCCCTCTTTCGCGCTCACCGGCCCTACATTTTCGTGCTCCGTCTCTGCAAGGCTCCTCGTCCCTGTATTTCTTGATTTCTCTACCTCTCTGGCGTTTCCTTTCGACCCTTCTTTCTCTCTGAGCTCCTCGGTCTTCTCCCTTGTCTTATTTTCCTCTTCCTAGTGCTCTGCCCTGCTCCCCATCGCTTATTTTCTCTCTCCGTTTCTCTGCCCTGCTCCCCGTCCCTGTCTGTCTTTCTCCGTCCCCCTCTGCTGCTCCACAGCAGAGTTTTTCCTTTCTCCGGCTCTCTGACCCGCTCCCCGCCCACCCAGGTTGACCGTCCCAGGTTTTGTTCTGCGTCTCCATCCTGCCGCTGTCCTCATCTATCCTTTTGTGCCCTTCTCTTTCTGTCTCTTTTCGTGTGTCCCCGCTGCTTTTTTTCCCATCTCTGTCCAGCTCCCTGTCCCTTTCCTTTTTCCTCTTGCTGTCCTTTTGCCCTGCTTCCTCTTGCTGTTTTTTCTGCCTTTCTCTCTCTGCGCCATTCCCTCTCCCATCCTTTCTTTCTCGATCCCCCTGTGCAGCTCGCTGTCCCTTGTTTCCTTTCTCTCTTCCTCGGTATTTTTTTTCTTTCTCCATACCTCTCTCCCGCTGCCCGTCACGGTCGCATTTCTCCCCCCAACGCTGTCCTGCTCTGTCCCTTTTCTCTCTCTCTGTCGTTTTGTCCCGCTCCCTGTGTTTGTTTTTTAATTCCTCCCTCAGGGTCCCTCAGCCCGGTGCTGTTTTTTCCCTTCTCCGCCTCTGTCTCCTGCTGCCCAGCTGAGGCTTTTCCCCCTCCGTCTCTGTCCTGCTCCCCCGTCTCTTACTTGTGCCTGTCTTTCACTTTGTCCTGCCTCCTTGTCCCCTTTTTCTCTCTCAGTATCACCTTGTCCCGCTCGCTGTCCCTGTCTTTCTCTGACAATCTGTCCCGCTCCTTGTCCTTCTCTTTCCCTTTGCTGTTATTCCCCGTCCTTGTTCTGGCCTTTCTTCCTTCTCTTTCTGTCCTGCTGCCCCAGTGCCTCTTTTTCCACCGCTGTCCTGCTCCCTGGCCCTTGTTTCCTCTCGCCGTCCCTCTGTCCTGCTTCCTGTCCCCAGTTTTTCTGTCTCTCTTTCTCGATCCTGCTGCCTGTCCGGTCGTTTCTTGCTGTACCTGCCTGTGCAGCCGGCTCTCCCTTTTTGCCTTTCTCTCCTTCTCTTCCTGCTTCCCGGCCCGTTCTTGTCTTCCTCTCTGTCTGTCCTCTATCCCCTTGCTGGTTTGTGTTGGGGTTCCAACCCTGACCACCCACCCCCTTCTTCGTCTGACCCTTTCTTTGTTTCTTAGTACGTTTCTTCCTGTTGCCTGTCCTTTTTCTCTCTCTGTCAGTGTGTCCTGCACTGCGTGGGACGGTGGTGGGAGGCTGAAAAAGGGTGGGAAGCTGGGGGGGCGGAGTGGAGGCTGGAAAGAGGTAGGAGGTTGCAGAGGGGTGGGAAGCTGAATTAAGTAGAGGCCAGCAAAAAGGGAGTTAGGAGGCTATCGAGGGGTGGGAGGCGGGGGGGGGGGGGGGGCGAGGAGGGGGGAGTAGAGGCCAGGAAAAAAAAAGGAGGCCGGAAAGGGGTGGGAGGCTGCAGAGGGGTGGGAGGCCGGGGGCGAGAGTAGAGGCCAGAAAAAAAGGGAGGCCGGAAAGGGGTGGGAGGCTGCAGAGGGGTGGGAGGCTGGGGGCGAGAGTAGAGGCCAGAAAAAAAAGGAGGCCGGGGGGTGCGAGTAGAGGCCAGAAAGGCCCTTTTTTGTGGCTTCTTCCCTGTCTTTATCTCTCTTTCCTGCCTTGTTTACTCCTCTGATTCAAGTTCTCTCTCGATCCGTGTGTTCTGCTTCCCACTCATCATATTCTCTCTTTTTCTCTGTCCTGTTCCTGAGGCTTCTTGTCTAGGAAGCCACGTCTCGTATGAGCTCTAAGACAGCCACATGCATTTTCTCTCAGGTGCAGGAGAGCCAAACGATTGGAGTTGCGGAAGAAGAGGGGAAGAGAGAAGGGGAGAGAAACATCGGAAGTGTCAAAGTCTCCCGGCAGCACCGAGAGTGAGAGCTGCGGTGAGTCGTGGGCCCTCGGGGCCCTGTCACCCCTCTTGTGCATCCTGGGCCCTCCCCGGCTCCCTCTCTTTCCCCCACTGCTACGATTATTTTTTTTTTCTGCTCTTGTGTACCTTCTTTCTCCATCTGTCTCTGACTTGTCCCCATCTTTTAGGTCCTCCCTCTTTCTGCCCTGCAGCCCGTGGCATTTTTTTCCTTCTTCCCCTCTTTCTGTTCAGCTCCCGGTTACTAGTTTTGCTTTCCTCCTACTCTGTAGCCTGTCAGTACTTTTGCTGTCTTTGGTGCTCTCTGTCTGGCTCCTCGTCCCTTGATTCGAGGCCTTCCTTCTCGGCTCCGTAGCACGTCACAGATCTACTGCTTTCTCCATGTCTATTCTATTCTATTTCCTCATCTCTCTTTGTCCAGGTCCCTGCCGCTATTCTTTTTTCCTCTGTCATGCTGCAGGGTTTTTTTTTGCATCTCCTTCCTGCTCCCCGTTCTTCATTTTCGGTCTGTGTCCTGCTCCCTCTTCTTCTTTCTGCTGCCGCTCTTGCTCTCTTGCTGCTGCTTCTTTCTCCGTCTCTGTGGGACTGCCTGTCCCCGTCCTTCTCTCGCCGTCCCTTTCCCTGCTTGGTGCTTTCTCGTTCCACCGCCGCTGTCCAGCCACCTGTCACTTTTCTCCTCTCTTGTAGTGGCCTGCACCCTGCTCCTCATTTTTGGCAGCCTCTGCCGAGCAGCGCGTCTCTCCGGGAGGCGACGGACGGACTGTTCGCCGCTGGATCAACGGGCGCAGCTGCGGGAAGGAGTGCCGAGGTGTCGGAGGGGCAGAGGGAGCGTCGGGGGCCCCGAGCCCCGGAGCAGAGCGGCTCCCGGGACTGGCTGGGTGCGTGACTGAGTAAAGACCTGCGGTCCCTTTTGCCCTGGCGGCTGCGTTTGTGCTTGGTTTGCACGGGACGAGGGGCTGCGCCAGAGGCCAGGGGAGGAGGGGACGGGCTGTGGGGCTGGGGCGACGGCCCCCTGTTCCTGCCGGGGTCCAGCCGTGGGCCGGGGCCGGGGGAGCCCCAGGTGCGGGCAGCGGGGCTGATGGCGACGGCCCCTCCCTGTGCCGGTGGAGGGCCCGGTGCTGCCGTGGCGCGGGTGGCCGTGGAGGGGCCGGTGCTGCCGTGGCGCGGGTGGCCGTGGAGGGGCCGGTACGATCGCTGCTGCCACCCGGTGAGCAAAGTTCGGTACTGCGGCTCGGGCGGCGCCAATGCGCGGTGGCGCCGTGTCCAAGAGCTCGCTGCTGCCACCCGGTGAGCAAAGTTCGGTACTGCCGCTCGAGTGGCGCAGG